>NC_071276.1:3493499-3690999 GCF_023375685.1 Ictalurus furcatus
TGGAGTGCTACTCTGGTGACCCTTTTTTCATTTATGTTTGATTTAATCACTGTAAGACTTTCTTAAGACTCGTTGTATGACTTCAAAGGGTCATAGTCACTTCACAAGTAATTTAGAGCTCAATGTGCTGGTGCAAATTCCCTTAGCTGAATACATCTGTTATATAGCTAGAATTGACATTCTTGCACCAGTAGCAAAATTCTACTGTGTTAATTGTCCCAATGTGTGGAGTTTTGCTCTCAGGTCAAGAACGTACTGGATTTCATTCTTGCTATTAGAAGGTCCCTCCTCCCACTTTACCCTATTGACATCTAAGATTCTGAGAGTCTTGCATCTATAAAACAACTCAAATGGAGAAAACCCCATGCAGGCTTGCAGGACCTCTTGTACTGCAAATAACAGGGGCTCGAGCCACTTATGAATCATATTTTTGAGTGTTTGATTAAACCGTTCAAACAGCCCATGCACCTGTGGATGGTAAACACTGGTGCAAATTGACTTAATCCCCAGCAATTCGTAAAGCTCACATAGTGTCTGTGACAAACATAGTGCCCTGATCAGTCAGGATCTCATTCAGAATCCCGACTCGGGAGATAACATGAAAGAGTGCCTCCGCAACATTATGTAATGAGAACTGTTTCTGGACATCGCATTGAATCATCCACCAGAACTAACACAAAGCGATAGCCTCAGATGCTTCTAATGGTTCAACGATGTCCATGCCAATTTTTTTGAAGGAGACTTAAATTAACGGTAATGGGTGCAGTGGAACTTTTGGGGTGGTTGGAAGATTCACCAGCGGACATTTGTGACAGCCGCACACCACCTGTGAACATCGCCTCAAATGCCCAGCCAATAGAAGCGCGCCATGAAATGGTCCATGAGACGGTCCAGTTTATCCTGCCCCAAATGCCTAGGAATCATATTATGGTGAGCCACCTGGAATAACAATTAACGATGGTTCTTTGGGACCAACAATTGGGTAATTTCTTTTGTTTGAGTGTCCTGTATCACTCTGTATACTGTAACCTATACTTAATGATGGCAAAATACAGGTGGAATAGAACAGCATTAGGTGGCATTTGATGACCATCAGTTACTCTCACTTGTTCGAAGGTGTGCTTCATCACATAAATGCTTGTCCCAAAAATTAGTGGATGGGTGAAGCAAGGACTAACCGCTGCCTCCACTTTATGCTTTTGCCCCCAGAATTTTACAATGACTATCCCCATGCACACACCTAATGTTCACTAATTGTGCATTCCCTAATTCCTTGCATTGATGGTGGCCTGGTACAGTACATTCCTGCTCAATTGGGGGATGCCAGCAGCACATTAGGGATCCGGACCAGCATTCTTGCTACCAGAGGTGAAGGAGTGTTGTGGGGGAGAACAGTAGGGAGGAAATCACATTTGCAGGACCGTTTTTGTAGCCCGTGCACCTCAGTACCAGGGAGCTGGAACCAGGGGTGTAGTAAGAGAGGGAGGGAGGGAGAGAGCAGGAAAAAAGAGAGTGGCCTGGACCAGGAACTGTCACCAAGTGATCTTCCGCCAACTGAATGGCTTCAGCCAGTAGCACAAACTGCTCCAGTACCACCAGCTCGATGATCCATCTGCCTCTTGCTCCTCTGCCATCAACCACAAGACCTTCAGCCGCTGAGCGTAGGTGATCTCGGAGAGCTGCAGCGACCAGAAGCACTAGTGGTGCTTCTCAGGTGTGTGGCCAACATGCCGCAGGACCACCCTCTTGACGCAGGAATACTCCAGCTACGTCCATGGCGGCAGCTGCTGAGCAGCAAGCTTTGTTTCCTCCGATAGCAAGAGGTGGATATGCAGAGCCCATTCCACCTTCGGACATCCTCACACAGCTGCCGCATGCTCGAAGTGCTCCAGGAAAGCCTCCAGATCATCCATGGTGGCCATCTTCATGAGCTTCACATGTGGCATGGGTTGCAGTGGAATCTGAAGCACCCGTTAGCTCTTAGCCTGCTCTTGCGCGAAGGCTTCAAAGTGCAGGCTAAACTCCAGGTTTAGGTGGAGCATTGGGGCACACCAACTGAGAGTTTAGAGTCCATGCTAACATTTTGGCATGTGTGTACAGGTACATGAGTGTGTACATGAGTGTACAGGCTCGATAGGAAATTTCCGTTTAGGACAACATAAAGTTGATCGACCAAGTCTAAATAGGATGAAGTCTAAACCTCTGATTACTGTAATATTCTTCTAGTTAATGTGTAGATAGGAAACTATGGCATGATTATATAAATGTTACGAAGCGTAGATTGAGACAAGCGAGGGCGAGCGGAGAGATGACGTGAGAAAGAATCCAGAACTAGAATCGAATCGGGACAGGACAGGTAAGCTATGTATCAGGGGCGTAGGCTAAAGCGTAGTGAGAGACGAGCATTAAGTCGAGCACCAGGGAAAACATTTCTAAGGAAACAAACAGAGACGAGGCTGCTGAGTGGTTACTTCGCAAGCGGCTAATGCTAGGGAGGCCCTTATATAACCTTAGGTGTTTGCAGGTGTTCGCAATTAGAACTCCGGCGAACTCGAGCGCGGGTATGACTGGGAAGTGCAGTCCTCCTCCGCCATGTCCCTGGGCGGCACTACACTTTGTGAGCTGCCGCGCCGATTTCGCCGTGTCGTAACAATAAAGCTAATTTTACTTAGAAATTATTGGTCTATCTCTGTAGATTTTAGTGGTCATGACCTCTGACTAGAAATAACGTTACTATAACTAAGTGTTACTATCTAAGGGGACTAATAAAGTACTATTTAGGAAAGGGAAAGCATGGGGCGGTCGTCTAAATAGTATTAGTCAATTACCTCTGGCTAATGACCAAGACTGGCGAGTTTGTGACCATGAGATCCGCGTACACGACCGGCGCGAGACTCGACATGGAATCCGAAGGAACGAGCACAATTTAAAGTATAGAATTAACTAGAATTAATCAAATGTAGAAGATCAAAAGTATAAAAATACAAAAAGCTAAGAAATAAATACAACATTGAGGTTTTTACAATTGGAGCAGATGTAATTTAAGAGAGAGTCAAGCAGAATTGGAATGACAAATTTAATAATCAAAATGTATTCACATCACTTCAAAGAGACATAAGCACGCGGTAATCCTTCCACCACGTCATTGGATATCGTCGTTGGACCAATGAGTGGACCCCTACAGCACCAACCGCCACAACTGCCTTTTCTGTGAATGACCCTGTCTGGTTTTGTGATTTCACACCTTTTATTATCCATGTCTCTATATATTCTGTGTACAGATATCTGGCTGCGACCTTGCCCTTGTCTCTCAAGTGCCATGTTAACACTGAGAACCCTTCCAAAATACATATTTATTATTTTCTGTGAAAGTTTTCAGAAGGCTTCGCTAGTATGCACTGCCTAGCATAACATATTTTAACATAAAAATTAGTTTGTCATTTTTGCAGAATTTCAGAACTTCAACAATCAAGAAAGTGTCCAAGTTTTAGTGGAAACACTCAAAATTGCCTATTAATTAGGATATTTCACTCATTTAAAAGACACAATCCTTTGTAGACCCTCTTTGTGAATCAACTGCACATTACCTCAGTGGGTTTTTAAAATAAATTGTAAGTATAAAGTATTATTTGCGTGATTATTTGTTTTCTTTTTTGTTTATTTATAGGTCCAGCAAGCTAGATGTCACTAGCTTCTTTAGTGAAGCTAACTACTTAGCAGCTTATTTTCTTTTCAGTGTTATATGGCATACACTTGTATCATGTTGTGACCATGATTTTGGAAAACTCTTGATAGTCTTGAGGAGAGACTGAGGAATAAACAGAAGGCCAGAGCCAGACCATGTGTTGTGGTCAAAACTTCCAGACTATGCACACAACTGGCATATTTGGTAAAAACTGGACTGTGTACAAATGTACTGTAAAATCTGTTGATGTGTAAAAACCCACTGTAAATTCGTTGATGCTTTGGTGCTATTTTGTGGAGGTTGTAAAAATGAATTCTGTTAAGCACCAGGATACTTCAGCCCCAAACCTAACTGCCTCTGCCAGAAGGTTTAGATTTGTGACAATGCCAGTATAACCATGTGTTTGAATGTGTGTGTCATTTTTATTTATCAAACTGCATTTCAAATAAGTTTACACTGGCAACCATGCCTAAAAACCTATTTTATATATAATAACATTATATATATCCTAATAATATATCCTAATGGTATTTTATTCTAACATTCATAGAAATAATTACAGCAAAATGGCAACTTTTATTGGAGAGATGAATCCAAATAATCTTTGAAAGAAATATTAAACATTATGAAATAGATTTTTTTAAAACCTACAATATTACCATCCACAAATGTAGTGACACACCCACTTTACGTCACTTACTGTAAAAGTCAATAAAACTATTAATTTCACAATTTAATTTACATTTGGCAGCAGCTTTGTGATTTCCATAAAACTGCAGCGCTGCTTGCTGAACCAGCTTTTTAGTCTCAAAGATAGTCATTATAGCCTTCTAAATTTCATTTTAAAAAGATAAATTGCGATTTTAATGATCTTATATCACAGTTTTTTCATATCAGTTAGGCTACAGGACTAAATTGACTATATTAGTTAACAAGGGTCAAGTTGCTATATGTATATTAGTATAACTATAGTCACAATCTTGAAAAGTCATTATTATTCTGTGCTGCGACTCTGCAGCTCCTACTGAATGGAGCAGACGCTTTCAGTTTATAACGTCTGTTGAACATTCTCCAACTGAACTAAATGGTTTTTATTTATATAAAAAAAACAAAACGACATTGGGGCGGTGCTGCAGGAGGCAAGGGTAATCAGAACACCGTGTAACACCGACTATCATATGATGCCTTTTTTTGCAACTATCTGTCTCATATTAGCTCACTTTTTTCACCCATGATAATAAGGAAGCTGTCCCTTTTGCTGCCTCCTTCAGTTTTTCTTTAATTTTCTGCCATCTCTATCTGTTTGGCATTGTGTCTTTACTGACTAAATAACATGCATATACTATAAAAAGGTTACTTGCATGTCTGGATATTTAACGAGCTTGAGTAGCTAGTGCTTACTAACACATTGCCTCTCAATCAATTTGAAAACTACTGGCGATAAGCATATAAAATGCTAATATTTAGGAAAAACTTAGCAGAAGAGCTAGTGGTTTCAGATTAGCTGTCTGTCTGTTGACCCTAGACGCATCATTATTGCGTCATGACAACGAGGCTATCTGACATCAGATTCGAGTCAGAAAAATAAATAGAAAAATTCTCTGACATGCTTGTGATTAATTTGCTACTGTTGTGTGCATGCTCTCGTGTTAATTTGAATTCAAATGCTTTTTACATAATATAATTGTTTACTAATTAATGTTGAGAGGGGCACTTTTAAATAATTTAGAAAAGGGACATGGGCTCGAGCCCCCAGAGCCCCTGCCCCTCCCCCTTCTGCACGGCTCTGGTTTAGCATAATTTATTTTAACATAATAATTACTATAGGAGTGTCAGAATTTCACCAATTAACAATGTGTTCATGTTTTCAGATTATGTCATTGTGGGCAGTCAATTTTTTAACAAAGGTGTGCCCAGATCTTGTTTATTTTGATCTGCATACTTTAGGTTATATGTACACACCAACCTGTTGTGTGAGTTTCACAGCATCAGGGTGAGTAAGGTAAGCAAAACAAGCTGCTACTATATTGCAGTAGTCAATTCTTTACATTTGTTTCTTGATGAACAGTTTCATGGTTTATTATTAACCATTATTATTGATTATCAATCATTATTTTGTACTTCAGTAGTAAATAAAGATTGAATAGTAAAATAGCTTTTTTTTTTTTTACACATCTGTGCTTATGACAAATAAATAGATTTGCCTGCAACCATGTTTATTTATCTAGTTTAACCAAGTCAGTGTTTTGCTCCAAAAAAATTTTTGCAGTGCAGTTTTAATTATTTACAACTTATTTTAGCTTTTGATACATTTTTTTTCAAGTTATTTTAATGAATATACAGTAACAGCAATTTATGTCAGAATTTATAACAGAATAATAATAGAACATTTATTGCTCTACATTAATGATAATCACTGTAATCACTGATGCTATGGGAAATAGAGTTTCTTTTTCATGCAAACTGTCCATGATTTCTTTTACTTTGCTCATTTGAAATGTCTAATAGCAGTAAGATCATTTGTAGCAATTGAAACAATTACTGCATTGACTGCATTCGTGGCTGGAGCTCGCTGTGAAACATTACCTTTAGGTATGCAGTGCAAGCTGGTGCAACACTCTCACAAATGAAAAGTACAGCATTGATTAACATGTAAAATTCTAAATTGTAGTCATATAATTTTCACAAGTATATTGATTTTTAATCTTTTTAAAAATTGATTATTGTCAGGAAAAGGATTTAGAGCTTTGAATCATGACTGACTGGGCTACTATTTGCTAGCTCGCTGACACTGCTCAATCATGTACAAAGTGTATGTACAAAGTATATGTATAAGTAGCAAATGTAACGCACCAACTGAAAATATACTTTTTGTTGCTATTTTTGGATATTTGGAAAATATACGAATATACTGTTGACTCAACATAACCTGCTTGTTTGAGGAAAGGATTGACTAGCTAACCTTACCAAGCAACTTTGAGTGTTTGCTAAGGTCAATACTAAATTGTTGTGAAATTTAGCTAGTGTCAGCTGTCTTGGTTCATGACATCACTTCATTAATTATCATTGGTTTGATAGTTTCTGAATTATAATGTCAGTACAGCAACTTAAAGCAGAATAAGATATGGATACAGACCTGTCAAGAACTTCAGGTGTGTGTTGGAAAGTGTGTGTGCATTCATGAGGCTCGACTGTCATGTCCAAAACTGTCCACTGTCCACCTCCGTACAATAAAACTGTATCATTTCCGTACAATAAACCATGCCATGTTTATTGTACGGAAATATATTTCTGGATATATCAAGGTCAACTGAACTTGTGAAAATGACAGAACATTATTCCTAAAATTAATTTGGGGTGATACAACCCCAATTCCAAAAAAGTTGGGACAATGTATAAAATGTAAATAAAAACAGAATGCAATGATTTACAAATCTCATAAACCCATATGTTATTCACAATAGAACATAGAAAACATATCAAAAGTTCAACATCATGATGTTGTTCTCGCCTATCTAAACTGAGGAAATGTACCATTTTAAGGCAAAAAAAAAGGTCATTTTGATCTTGATGGCCGCAACATGTCTCAAAAAAGTTGGGACGGGGGCAACAAACTGTAATAAAAACTTGTTTGAGGGAAACCATTGTACTTAACTGTCTTCATTTGGCATTCATGCTGTGTGTACAATCTCAAGTGACCTTCATATCAAGACAGTGGAGTACTGTGTGTATTCAGAACATTCTAGCTAGGCTAGTTTTGCATATTATACTAAATGGAATTTTAAAAAAACATATTGCTGCTTTGAATGATCAGTTATATGCATCATTGTACCATAAGTCCAGTGAAATTGTCTTAATACTGAAAGACAATGTTTTCTTATACTTTTCTTTTAGTTTGCTTCAAAGAAAGAACTGTAACTTGAGTGTGCCTCTGCCAGTACAACCACATGTATGGGTGTTGAATTACCAACATGCCAAAGTGCCAAGTTGACATTTGGAACCAATCCAAAATATATATTTACTCTTTTCTGTGAAGATGTTCAGAAAGCTTAATAGTTCTTAGCTAGTATTTACTTCCGAGCAGAACATATTTTAATATAATAATTAGCCAATCAATAATAATTGATTTTTCAGATTTTCACAATCAAGGAAGTGTCCAGGATTGCAGATTATTTAATTGTGTTCAGTGAATTTTTCAAAAAGGTGTGTCCAGAGCTTGTTGATTTAGAAATGCTTACAGTATATTAGTCTATATATACACCTCAATCTACTGTGTGCGATTCACAACAACAGGCTGAGAAAAGTAAGCAAATAATTACAGCATTACTTTACTATATTGTATTCTTTATGTTTGCTTTTAACATTTCAATGATGAACAATTTTATTGTTTATTATTAACCATTATTTCAGTGATAAATAAATATTGATTTATTACATAAGTAATGAAAAATGTCAAATGTTTTTTTCACATTTATGTTTGTGACAAATAAATTACTTTCCCTGCAATCAACACATTTATTTTTTCTAGTGTAGAGTCAAGTTTTTTTTTGTTCCACATGTCTTTTAACATGCACTTTTAATAATTTACTTTATACGGGTTAACTTATTTTAATGACTATACGATAAAAAGGAATGAACTTTTATTCCTGTACACTGATAAAAATCACTGTGATCATTCACACTAGATAAATAGATTTCCCTTTCAAAGGGAACTTCGACGTTGCATTTAGCATAACAGTATGGGAGCGCCTTGCACGCGTGACAGGTATCTGAAGCATGTGTAAAATCATGCCTCTACTTATAGGCGTGCCATGATCAGGTGACGTGGCAATTAAGTGCATCGCATGATATATGTATGGCACCTGTGAACCACGCCACCAGCCTTATTATCTTCAGCGAGACTGCATGTCTGTTGTTTGTGTGACAAAAGAAAAAGAAACGCTTCATTTCTACTCTATATTTCTCAATATCTCTCAACTTTTCTATCCCTTTTTTAGAAAAAGAAAAGAAAAGAGAGTGAAAGAATGAGCGAGAGGGATTTCAGGAAGTGTGTTACGCCTTGCTCCCGGTTCATCACGGGAGGAGACGGACACGCTTTCTGCGTGAAGTGTTTGGGCATAGAGCATGCTACAGCAGCCCTCGAGGGGTCTGACTGTCAGCATTGTGAACATTTCACGATTAGGCAACTACGCTCTCGGCTTGCTCTCTTCTCGTCCGAAGGGGGTTTCAGAGCCTCGCGGTCCTGGGGTTCTTGTATGGATTTGGAAGAGGAGCCAGAGACGAGCGCTGCTCTATCTCTTGCTCTGTCTTCCGGGTCCGGCTCTCGGCCTGACAGAGCTCGCGTCGCGACTCCTCCTTCCCCTATGGAAAGCCGAAACACCCTCGCTGACTCCGAGGAGTCGGTAGAGGGTGCCATTGCACCAAAAACCGACAGCGGCTCTCAAGCATATAAAGAGCTGCTTGAGGTAATCACTAGGTGAGTTCAAAAGTTGAATATAGAATGGCCCGGGGAAGAGAAAGTGGCTCGTAGCAGGCTGGATGAGCGCTTCCTCTCCAGTGAAAATAAATATAAAGCTCCCTCACACCGCAGAAAACTCCCCCTTTTCCCAGAAGTGCATGAAGAGATATCACGCTTCTGGAGAAAACCATTCACTAGCCGTGTTTATAACCCTGCAACGTCTGATTACTCAGCCATCATGGGGAGTGAGCAGCACGGCTATGTAGCGATGCCAAAGGTGGAGGAGGCACTTGCGAGTCACCTCTCTCCATCAACGGCAGGTAATTTAGGGAGGCCAACTTTACCTTCGAAGCCTTCTTTCCACCTCTTTCAGAGGTGTGCTCGCCACAGTTGTCAGCACAGAGCAGAGACCAATGTTAGCGCAGGAAATAAGTTCCCTTTTGGACAAAGGGGCCATAGAACATGTACCCCGTTCCCTAAGGAAGGGAGGTTTTTACAGCCATTATTTCCTGGTCCGCAAAAAAGTTGGGAGTATGCGGCCAATTTTAGATGTGCGTCATCTGAACCGTACTCTTCGGACATACAGGTTCAAGATGCTGACGCTCAAACTTATCGTTTGTGATGATAGATCTGAAAGATGCATATTTCCACATAGGAATATGGCCCAGTCACAGGAAGTTCCTGAGGTTTGCGTTTGGAGAAAACACATACCAATTTCGGGTTCTTCCCTTTGGGCTAGCTTTATCCCCTCGCACCTTCACAAAGTGCATGGATGCTGCTCTGGCTCCCTTACGACTCCGGGGCATCCGTGTACTGAACTACCTGGACGACTGGTTAATTCTAGCACGATCCAGGGAACAGGCAGTTCAACATCAAGATGTTGTTCTCGCCCACATGAGGAGCTTGGGGCTCAGGTTGAACCTCAAGAAAAGTATGCTTTCTCAGTGCAGAGGACAACTTTTCTAGGGGTTATATGGGATTCTACTACGATGAGGGCGTTTCTATCCCCAACACGTGTACAATCGATCCTATCAACTTTGAGCAAGATAAAGCTAGGTCTGGGCATCCCCTCCAGCCTTTACGAGAGGCTGTTGGGCTTTATGGCAGCAGCAGCCAACGTCATACCGTTGGGCCTATTGCACATGAGACCGTTTCAGTGGTGGCTGAAAAGTCGGGGGTTTCATCCAAGGATGAAACCTCTGAGAGTAATCAGTGTCACGCGGCGATGCGTATGTGCTCTGATTATTTGGAGGTACCCGCAGTTTCTAGCCTCAGGTCACACTCTGGGGGCATCCCCTTACCGCAAGACGGTAATGACAGACGCGCCCCTCACGGGCTGGGGTGCAGTCTTAAATGGCTGTCCAGCTCACGGTCTTTGGAGCGGCCCTCATCTGGAGTGGCATATAAATCGCCTAGAGATGCAGGCCGTATTCCTAGCACTGAAGTTCTTTCTTCCTCAGTTGAGATGTCACAATGTGCTAGTTGTGTCAGACAACACAGCTGTGGTCTCATATATCAACCACCAGGGAGGGTTACGTTCACGCCCCCTGTTCAGGCAGGCGCAACTAATCCTTCTCTGAGCAGAGGGAAAGTTCTTGTCAGTGAGTGCAATGTACATTCCAGGCAGCCGGAATGTAGGGGCAGACATCCTGTCGAGGCAGGGGCTGAGGCCCGGGGGTTGGAGGCTCCATCTACAAGTGGTGGAGTCCATATGGCAGAGGTTCGGACAAGCAGAAGTGGATGTGTTCGCCTGCGAGGAGACAACACACTGCCCGCTGTGGTTCACCCTCACTCCTCCTGCACCATTGGGGCTGGACGCCATGGTGCACATGTGGCCGAGGTCACGTCTATATGCCTTCCCCCGATCACTCTGCTCCCACAAGTTCTAGCGAGAGTTCGCCAAGACCGTCTACGTCTGCTGCTAGTAGCACCTTATTGGCCAGCTCGGATATGGTTCTCGGAGATAATGTCCCTGCTCGATGGCACTCCTTGGGAGAGGGTGATTTATCACCCTCGGCCAGAACTATGGAAACTGTCGGTCTGGCCCCTGAGGGGCACCAGCCCATAGATTCTGGTCTCACAACTGAGGTTGTAGAGACCATGTTAAACGCTAGAGCACCATCCACAAGGAAATTGTATGCGCTCAAGTGGCGGCTTTTTGTCTTGTGGTGTGAGGAACGTCAGCTAGACCCAGTGAACTGCGCAATAGCTACAGTCCCGGAGTTCTTACAAGAACGTTTCTCAGCAGGGTTGGCTCCTTCTACAATCAGGGTTTACGTGGCCGCCATTTCGGCCAGCCACACCCCTGTTGATGGAGCCTCTGTGGGGCAACATCCTCTAACCTCAAGGTTCATGCGTGGTGTCAGACGGCTGAGGCCCATCTGCAGGCCGCGAATACCTTCCTGGGAACTTTCTGTGGTCTTGGAAGGTGTGTCAGGGGCCCCATTTGAGCGCTTAGAGTCAGTCTCTGAGAAGCTTCTGACTCTAAAGGTAGCTCTTCTACTGGCCCTGACATCTCTCAAGCGAGTGGGAGATCTACAAGCTCTCTCGGTTGCCCCCTCCTGCCTTGACTTTGCCCCTGGAAAAGCCAAGGCCTTCCTGTACCCTAGGCCGGATTATATTCCTAAAGTGCCTACATCGGCTGCCCACCCTGTGGTGTTGCAGGCCTTCTGCCCTCCTCCGTTCCTCACACCGGAGCAAGAGAAGATGCACCTGCTGTGTTCAGTAAGGGCTCTCTGTACTTACGTCCACCGCTCCGGCCAGTGGCGTAAGTCGGAGCAGCTGCTGGTCTGCTTTGGTGGGGACAGTAAAGGTGATGCTGTGTCAAAGCAGCGCATCTCTAACTGGATAGTGGGAGCAATCTCTATGGCTTACGAGGTGCGTGGTCTCGCCACGCCTCTGGGCATAAGAGCTCATTCCACTAGGGCGGTTGCCTCCTCGAAGGCTTTGTCCAAACGGGTATCCTTGCAGGATGTGTGTGCGGCAGGCAGGGTGGTCTGCGCCACACACATTCATTCGTTATTACAGCCTGGATATTCATTCCACCCTGGGCTCGAGTGTCTTGCAGTGACCCTCGGGCTAGGGTATTTTTGAACAGGCCGTACCCTCGGTATGATGGAGTGGGTATTCCCGTTCCCATACTTTTATGCCAAATGCAACGTCGAAGTTGCCTTTGAAAGGGAACGTCGGGGTTACACATGTAACCCTGTTCCCTGAGAAGGGAACGAGATGTTGCATAGCATTGTCATACCAGGGCAGGCCTGTGAATTGCGTCTTCACTTCAGATAATAGAGGCTGGCGGCGTGGTTCACAGGTGCCATATATATATCATGCGACGCGCTTAATTGTCACGTCACCTGATCATGGCAGGCCTATAAGTAGAGGCATGATTTCACACAATTTTGTGGAAACCTGTAAATGTTTTCAGCTGTTTTGGTCATTTCAAATATCGAAATCTAATACCTTAATCTAATATCTAATATGTTAAAGTCAATTAATTTCTATAAGAAAACCAATCAGAGGCACTAAAATACTATGACACGAGCTGATTTTTAAGGTAGCATTAAGCATATAAATATTGCATATTTTTTTGTTGCTATATTGACAATTTCCCATAATCCCGGTCAGGTTAAAAATGGTAAGTGAAGTTACTGGCAATTACACAAAGCGTAAACCAGTTTCTTTATATTTTCACCACATGTATTATAGTTTAAACATTGTTATATGTTTAAAAGGTAGCATAAAATTGCTGACTGTTGACTGTAAAGCAAACAACTATAAACATATTTATTTCATTTAACATAAATGAGACATAACCCAGTACATTAGCTCATTTCTCTGATGATTTTAAAGAAAGCAAATCAGAATTGAGGCAGGATACAACATTTACATTTTACTTTTGTTTTTCTAATATTTGTTTTTATACCCATAATGACACCTCTTAAAAAAACTGAGCTCTTCCCCTCATTTATTGTGTATTTGCTCTTAGACTTGTCATTTCTCTGAAACAAGATATTTAGGCTTGAACAAAAAAGGGGAAGAGTTGGCAGAGCAATCAGAGGTAAGGATTTAGTAAAAGTGCTGGAATATATATGTTGTAAGGCATGCCAAAATTTAACAGAATAATATGTATCAAGATAAGCTCAGCAGGGTTGTGCAGAAGGATCCAGCGCTGCCCTGAAGAATAAAGCAGTTACTGAGAATATATGAATACATGAATGAATATAGCTATTTTGATCTCAACAGATGGAGATGTTGTATAGTGGTTTAAGATACGTATGTGCTGAACTTTGGGCATAGACTTTTGTGAATTATATAACATATTTACCTTAATTTTGTTCCCTTATCTATTCAACTGAAACATGGCTTCAGGTTCGGGGCAAAATATGGCTACAGAAGGGTACAAGGTGAGAGGTTTTGTAGACATTTTTATTACATTGTGGGGTGTTAGCATTTTATCACCGCACAACACCTTAATAACACTATACCCACAGTGAAGTTTGGAGGTGGAAGCATCATGGTGTGGGTCTGTTTTTCATCACATGGTACTGCCTAACTTCATATAATTGAAGGAACGATGAATGGAGCTCTTTACCAGGAGATTCTTGAGAAGAATCTGCTGCCTTCCACCAGGATGATGAAGATGAGACGTGGGTGGACCTTCCAACAGGACAACGATCCAAAACATACAGCAAAGAAAACTCTCGATTGGTTTCAGAGAAAATAAATCAAGGTGTTAGAATGGCCCAGTCAATCACCTGACATGAATCCAACTGAACAAGATTTAAAGACAATATGTTTAGGAGAACGGGCCAAAATTACACCTGAATACTGCGGCTGATTAATTTCTTCATACAGGAAGCACCTTGAAGCGGTCATTACAAACAAAGGCTTCTCCACAAAGTATTAAATTAATTTCAGTTAGCGTGTTCAATACTTTTTTCCTGTGTCATTCTTCTTTATTACATATTACTTTATTTATGGATTCGGTGTTTGTATTTCTTTTATATATGTGGATTTCTTGAGTTAATACCAAAGTCTGGTGAAAATTAAATTTTCACCAAAAAAACGTTGACGCATTCAATACTTATTTTCCCCACTGTAGCTTTTTTGATCACAAACATATAGAAAAGTTATATAGTAGTTTAATATACATATGTTTACAGTACATATTTATATACACCTAGCTGAACTTGCACAAATTGTGTTAAAGTTTAATAACGTTTAGCTTAATACATAATTAAACTATTTAAATAATTAAACTAATTAAATAAATAAACTTTAGTTTAATAAAGTTTCCTTAATTTTGTTTTTTCTTTCCCTGATCTACTGAATTAAAACAAGACTTCAGGTTCAGGAGAAAATATGGCTACAGACAAGTACAAGGTGAGAAGTTTTATAATTACATAAATTCTATGTTTATTACTAATGTGATGGTTAAGCTCTTTCTGGCTGGCTAGACTTACATTTCAGAAATATATTTGTTGAGGCTTAGCGATGAAAAACTTAAAACACACTGAAACTTAAAACATACTAAAACTTAAAACACACTGAAACTTAAAACACAATGAAAAAAATTGCATATTGACATAAGAACTAGATACATTGTCAAGTTACTTCACTTGCAGCCAAGCAATTTCATATACAAGGCCTAGAATTGCAGAAGTATTTGAATTGCATTCCTTTGTACCTTGGTGAGTGGTCTTTTCTTCTATATTATGTATGAGTGATTCTGCCCTGCATTTAACTAGTTAGTTACTCACTGCTCTCTGCATACAGAATGTCATCTCTACAGTCAGTGGGAAGTTGAACTTTTTTCCCCCCTGCAGTGTCAGTTGCTTCTTTGTACTTTATTTTCAATGTACAGTGAGTGGCACATATAGCTCAGTGATTTCACTTTTGAATATTTCATATTCCCTGCCGAACAACTTTTAAATGAAGCTTAAGCTCACAGCCAGCATGAAAGAGTGGGTATATATATTTTTGCCCTACCAGTTTATGCCAAACAAAAAGTGGGTAGACACTAGAAACCATGCTATAAAATTTGTGCTCATGCAGTCAGTGTCTGAATCTCTTAGAATGTAAAGAGGGGCACCAGCTGGAGTATTTTCTCACTACCAATGTCCTAAACCAGTTCAAGGAAGTTGTGTTTGACTCAGATACTCCCTGTCCTGATTTTTATCCCTATGTCAACACGTTATATGTTCAGCTGGAAAAAATTTTCCTGGCTCAGCGTTTAATCTGACCCAAGCCAGTCTAAACAACTTGGTGATTAGCCACCAAGCACAGTCTGAGTACAAGATGATTAGATAACTTGGCAGTAGATTTGGCTCAACTGGGAGCAATGATCCAGTAGCAAATGTCTGTACATCTCAACATAGCCCTCTTTTGTAGCTCAGTGATTTGACTCTTTCTCTCCTAGTGGAGCACAGGTCACCCAATATAGCTCAGTATTCAGTAAACTTTCCCAACTCAACTGAGCATGATGATAAACACCAACCCTGGTCCCATCTTCCAATGCCTACAGGTGGTCCAGCTGCCTTGACCTACCTTTAGGCATGGGGTCCATTCACATGGGAAAGGGGAGAGGGGGCTGAGAGAGCGTGGGGGGCATTGTTGGCTGTGGTTGAAGCCTAGTTAAAAGATCCAGCACCAGTGGCAGTCTCAGCTTCATGCTACAACTGGTGATGGCACCTTCTGCAAGGCGTAGGTGATTAGGGCCAAAGATAATAGTGAGACCTCAAATAAATGAACTCTGTTGACATTCATTCATGTCTGATTGAGTCTCTCTCTGCCACTGTTTGCATCTGGGTGGTAAAAGGGAGAACTTAATGCCACTTCACTTCAGCAATGTCTACTGAAACAAACTCATTGTCAGTAGTGATGGCCATATGCTAAAGAGTGATGCCAAGAAGTCTATCACTACACAGACAGTAACTGACACAGTGGACACTAATTCTGGAAATTTTGTATAGAAATCATAGAGCACTACAAGGAAGCATTGGTGCAAGTATCCAGATGAATTTGTGACCAAGCCCCACAAGACTCTATATCAGATAAGAGGGACAGTGGAAGGGGTGACCCAGTCTTCCCATTAACCAGAAGGTTGTGCAATACCTGAACAATTGTATCCACAATGTGTTCATTGTATCCACAATGTGTTCATTCTGTTTGTTTGTTTACTTACATCCTTAGTGCTCCTCAACCCATACACAAAATCCTTCATAGCAAAAGTCTTGCGGCATTAACACTGAAATCCCAAATATAAGCGTGTCAATAAATCAGCGCTGTTGTGATCAAGCTTGGATCTGTAGGGTGTTTGACTTTTATCAACAGCTACATGTAGGTACAAAGAAAATCAGTGCTACACAAACATTTGTGAATCAGGAAATAATTATTAGTTTGGTTTTGGCCTATAAAAACATTTACACATAGCTTTACTAAGAAACTATGAGGAGACGAGCTGATTATTTTGTTGAGCACCTTCATAACATTAGAATTAAATATTGCACCTTTCAGGCAGTGAGACATTTCAACAGTACTGGACATAACATTAATGGAATTAATGTTGAAAGTGGTGTAATGAAGTGAGGACACTTTAATTCGCAGATCTTCAATGACTCTGTCCATGGCCATATCACGATGCATCCTCTGCTGGTTCAAATCATTGACACACCAGAATTTCAGCGCCTGAGGAACATCAAGCAGCTGGGAGGAGGGTATTTTGTCTTTCCAGGAGCTTCTCACAACCGATTTGAACACTCCATTGGGTAAAAAATGTCAACATTTTCATACTAATATCAAACTATGTTAGGTGGAAGTACAGTGCTATGAAAAAGTATGTGTGATTTTTTCTGTTTTGTGTATCTCTCATACTAAATTGTTTCAGAAAAACAATCTAAGATAAAGACAAAGGCAATGAACCAATGCATACTGTAGAAGTAAGTCCTAGTCCTAGAAGTAAGTGAAAGCCTGATCTACAGTTATCGGAAGTGTTGGGTTGCTGCTAAAGGTGGCACAACCAGATTTTAAGTTTAAAGGGGCAGTTAGTTTTTCGCACTGGTGATAGGTGTGGGTTTTTTTGTTTGTTTGTTTTTGTTTTGCTTCAATAAAAAATGAATAAATCAAAATTGAATTGAGTGTTTACTCAGGTTGCCTTTGTTTTGTGTTGTATTTCATTTAAAGATCTAACACTATTTAGTATGAGATATACACAAAAAAAATCCAGAAGAAATCAGGATGGGGCAAAAACTTTTTTTCACAGAACTGTACTGGTAGCTGATGTAATAATAATACTTAAAGATATTTTGATGATACATGATCATTCATTTTATCATAATTTCTAGAAAGTTAATGGACCAGGAAATATAAGGATAAAGAAAGAAAGGAAGAAAGAAAGAAAGAAAGAAAGAAAGTGTAATTAATACAGTCAGCTAACAGTTGCTACTCAGGCTTAATTATACAGAGGATAAAGTTAACCTTTCTTTGAATGAAAACTATGATACACTAACAATAAATTTTTTAAAAAATGTAAATAGTTGGTCATTGATCTTGTTACTAATCTAGATTGAATTTCTGCTGATCTACATAATATATCCAGCAAAATCATTATGCAATGTCTTGCAATATTGATACCACACAATAATCAAGTAATAATATTACATATTCACAGCGTGGCTCATCTGGCAGGGAAACTCGTACAAAGTCTCAGAGCTCAAGGAAATGATATAACTGAGAAAGATGAACTCTGTGTTCAGATTGCAGGATTGTGTCATGACCTGGGTGAGTTATTCAAAATTCATTAAACTGTAACAACTGACTTGTGGCACAACACAAACCAAACAAAAGACACACAATTATCATCTGTATATCTGTGTGATTTACAATGCATTGCATAAGTATTTACCCCTTGAACATTTCCACAATTTGTAGTGTTACAAGCTGAAACTGAAATGAATATACAGTATCTCACAAAAGTGAGTACACCCCTCACATTTTTGTAAATATTTGATTATATCGTTTCATGTGACAACACTGAAGAAATGACACTTTGCTACAATGTACAGTAGTGAGTGTACAGCTGGTGTAGCAGTGTAAATTTGCTGTCCCCTCAAAATAACTCAACACACAGACATTAATGTGTAAACCGCTGGCAACAAAAGTGAGTACACCCCTAAGTGAAAATGTCCAAATTGGGCAAAAAGTGTCAATATTTTGTGTGGCCACCATTATTTTCCAGCACTGCCTTAACCCCCTTGGGCATGGAGTTCACCAGAGCTTCACAGGTTGCCACTGGAGTCCTCTTCCACTCCTCCGTGATGACATCACGGAGCTGGTGGATGTTAGAGATCTTGTGCTCCTCCACCTTCCATTTGAGGATGCCCCACAGATGCTCAATAGGGGTTAGGTCTGGAGACATGCTTGGCCAGTCCATCACCTTCACCCTCAGATTCTTTAGCAAGGCAGTGGTCGTCTTGGAGGTTGTGTTTGGGGTCGTTATCATTCTGGAATACTGCCCTGCGGCCCAGTCTCCGAAGGGAGGGGATCATGCTCTGCTTCAGTAAGTCACTGTACATGTTGGCATTCATGGTTCCTTCAATGAACCGTGACTCCCCAGTGCCAGCAGCACTCATGCAGCCCCAGACCATGACACTCCCACCACCATGCTTGACTGTAGGCAAGACACACTTGTCTTTGTACTCCTCACCTGGTTGCCGCCACACATGCTTGACACCATCTGAACCAAATAAGTTTATCTTGGACATGGTTCCAGTAATCCATGTCCTTAGTCTGCTTGTCTTCAGCAAACTGTTTGTGGGCTTTCTTGTGCATCATCTTTAGAAGAGGCTTCCTTCTAGGATGACAGACATGCAGACCAATTTGATGCAGTGTGTGGCGTATGGTCTGAGCACTGACAGGCTGACTCCCCACCCCTTAACCCTCTGCACCAATGTTGGTAGCACTCATACGTCTATTTCCCAAAGACAACCTCTGGATATGACGCTGAGCACGTGCGTTCAACTTCTTTGGTTGACCATGGCGAGGCCTGTTCTGAGTGGAACCTGTCCTGTTAAACCGCTGTATGGTCTTGGCCACCATGCTGCAGCTCAGTGTCAGGGTCTTGGCAATCTTCTTATAGCCTAGGCCATCTTTATGTAGAGCAACAATTCTGTTTTTCAGATCCTCAGAGAGTTCTTTGCCATGAGGTGCCATGTTGAACTTCCAGTGACCAGGATGAGGGAGTGTGAGAGCGATGAAAATGGCTTATTGGGCCCAATTTGGACATTTTCACTTAGGGGTATACTCACTTTTGTTGCCAGAGGTTTAGACATTAATGACTGTGTGTTGAGTTATTTTGAGGGGACAGTAAATTTACACTGTTACACAAGCTGTACACTCACTTTATTTTACATTGGAGCAAAGTGTCATTTCTTCAGTGTTGTCACATGAAAAGCTATTATCAAATATTTACAAAAATGTGATGGGTGTACTCACTTTTGTGAGATACTGTACGTATATGTCGGTATAATGTCTGCTTTTTTGTTAATTAATCTATGTGTAATGAAAATATTTAGCACCTTCAAATATTAGTGTAAGTTAAATCCAGTTCAGATGTAACACTGCAAAAAGTGGGAACATTTCAAGGGAGTGAATATTTATGCAAAGCACTGAACTTTACTTTTCAATGGAAAATGTCAGAATGTAGTGATTCATTTCTGCATCTTAACATGAAATAAATATGGTGAATTAAACATCAAGATGCTTTGCTAAAAGCAGACACTGGTGGGACTATTTAAGGTGTTGTAGAATTCTTCTCCTGGTTTTTTCCTCTGGTGTTCTTTGATTGGCTTTCTGATGGTGTACAGTAGTAACTGAGGGCCTAACCTGTGTGGAGCAGCACACACTAAATAAGCCTTTACCTGCAGAAGGGTTCCAGCTGCATTTATGTTATATATATATATATATATATATATATATATATATATATATATATATATATATGCAGAATTACATGCAAAGCAGGTAAAACTTTAAGACAGAATGAAAATAACATTATGGCATTCAGGTGAAATAGCCAAACAAAATTTATGGAATTTAGGAAAAGAGTTACTAAGATTACTCAAAACCTCAAGTATAACATTAAAGGCAATTAAAGGCAGTGAGAGTAGTTAAAATAAAAATAAAAAACCTACCATAAGACTATAAAACAAGTATGTTTGGATGACCTGCAACTGCAATTTATGAATAAGTCACTGGAAGTCTGAACATGTGTGGAATATTTCATTAGGAATCAGCCTTGACATAACAGTAGTAAGGCATCATTTTGAAAAAGCTTCTTATTGTTTTCAAACTCTAAAGCATAAGACAGATTAGCTTCATCATATTTCAGATCTTGGTAAACTGTATAATTGTACCTTTAACCGATGGAAATGGCTTGGAAATGCAATTCAAAATTAATACCTCAACATTGGTCATACTAATTCGCACACACAATCACTGTTAAAAAAATGATGTTCAGACTTCATAACATCAGCGCAGAATTAATGAATCTGCATTGACATGGACCAGTATTTTGCAGCATTAGAGACACCTCAAGTTAGGACAGTAGTGGCTCAGTGATTAAGACTTTTGATTGGAAGGTTGAGAATTCAAATCCTGGCACCACAAAGCTGCCACTGCTGGACCCTTGAACTGCTCAGTTGTGTAAATGAGGTGATTTATAAGTCACCCTGGATAAGTGCATCTGCCAAATGCCATAAATAAAATGAAGATGCCTATGAATCTCATGGACCCTGTTAGTAAATCAGCTTACTAATTTTTTTTTTGCTAATGTTATTAATTTTGCATGTTTTACACACGAAACGATGACATGCGTGAGTGAAAGGCAAGATGCAAGTGTATAAATCAATGATCGTCATCATAATTCCAGGCATGGTCACAGACAGGTAGCGACACACAGGGATAATCCATAATTGGTAAACAGGAAGGCAAGCACAGATAGAGTAACAAAAAATAATTAGGCAAGACTGGATCAAGGGATCAAAGGCTTAGACTTAGACATATGCTTAACATAACACGATAAGACTGCACACTAAAACTAAGACACACGAGGATATAAATAGGCAAACTGATCAGTAACTGAAATAAAACAGGCGTAAACATTAAGGACACAATAGGGAGATCAATGAATTATAAGACATGAGTGGAGATCACAACAAAATCTACATTACAATGTAGACAAAACATAGAAATAGTGGTACTTGCACTGGGAAGTAGGATATGGCCTGAGAACTGCAGCATGAGAGCGGAAATGTTTTCACACATTTTCCTTTATTATAACAAAGAGCAATTATTTTCAAACGGGTTATGTTAGTAGATACGATTTAGATTTTTTTTTTATTAATCAGTTAAAAAGTTTGTGCCTTCCTTTTGGAAAATTCATTTATTCATTTATTCATTCATACACTCTACACTGAAAGTATTAGAATGGCAAAGACAATTATTTTGTTTTTGCTATACACTGAGGAAATTTGTGTTTAAGATAAAAAAGATAAATATGAGACAACAGATCAGAATTGCAGGCACATTTTTTTTTAACCCACACATTTCTCAAGTGATCAAAAATACTGCAACATGTCACTGACAGTCACATGTTTTATTGTTGCCCAGGTGTGTCATGTTAGATTGATTGTTTAAAGAATTAATAGGTCTGCGTGTCTACTCTTGGTTTGAGACCTGGGTGTCACCTTTGAAGACTGCATTTGTTGTTAAAATGGATAAACCAACATAAAGATCAGAGAGCTATCTATGTAAGAAAAGCAAGCCATTTTGAAGCTGAGAAAAGAAGGAAAATCAATCAGAGCCATTGTACAAGCATTTCGCATAGCCAGTACAACAATTTGGAATGTTCTGAAAAAAAAAAAGAAACCAATGGTGTACTAACAAAGAGAAACAAAAAACAAAACATACAAGCTCATTGGTCAAGCATGGTGGAGGTAGTGTCATGGCTTGGGCTTGCATGGCTGCTTCTGGAATAGGCTCACAAATCTTTAGTAGTGATGTAACTCATGATGAAGCAGAATGAATTCAGACGTCTACAGAAACATTTTGTCTGCTAATTTACAAAGAAATACATACAATCTAATTGGGAGGAATCATGCAGCAAGACAATGATCCAAAGAACACTGGCAACACAACAATGGACTAAATTAGGGGGGAAATTGAAAGGTTTTAGATTGGCCAAATCAATCACCAGACCTTAACCCAATTGAGCAGCACTTCTTGAAGAGGAGACTGAAGGGAGAACCCCCCCCCCCCCCCTAAAAAAATAGAATAAATAAGTAAATAAATAAATAGAATAAAATAAACAACTACTGAAAGAAGTTGCGCTACAAGAGTGAAAAAGCATCAGAAATGAATAATTAAACTGCTTCTTGATGTCAGTGGGTTGCTGTCTTGATGCAGTTAGGAATATTCAACCAAATAAGTGTCATTTACTTCAATTTATTTAAAGACTATGTGCTCCAATACTTTTGCTCACCTAAAAATGTGCCATGTTGTAAATTGTTTAACACATCTTGGCGTAAATATCAGGAAATGAAAGTTCTGATCTATTGTCTCATTCCTCTTTTGATCTCAAGCCCAAATCTCTTTAGTATATAGCAAAAACAAAAGAATTGGCCTTGCCATTCCCATACTTTCAAAGGGGACTGTATTTAGTAAACACTTTATCTTTGTGGCAGTGGATCTGGAGTCTATCCTGGGAAGAGACACTTTTTTGTGAGGCTGGCATATACACAGAAACCAAGTGAAACCCCAAAGCAGATAGTAACCATGGCTCAGGATCCAAGATCTGTGTGGATCATGCACGCACAATGAAACACATCATTATTCCTGACATATAAAGTATGTTATAATCCTGTCAGATACAGGCATATGCAGCCTTCAAATCAGAATCCTCGTTTATCAATGTTGTTTACATAAAAATATGTACAGAAATTGTGTGCAAATTTTTGAAAGCTAATTATTTTTAAAAAATATTTTCGATTGATCATGCATTGGACTGCTGATTAATTTAAAAAGAAATTCATTACTATTTTTTAAAATTAAATGTAATTACTGTTTAAAAAAACATATTTGTGATTACACTCCAATTCCATAAAAGTTAACAGTGTTAACTTGTTAACATCAACGAAAGGTTTCCTACATTTTCTCAGGTTTATAAATAATGTCATTTTCTTTCTTTCTTATACAGGGTGTACAAAAAATCAGGAACCAATGAGAGCAATGATAGTACCAAGAACTACCAAGATTTCAACAATTTCATCCAATGTTCGTGCCAATTTTCAGCAGTAAGGAAAATGGCATTAATAAGTGTCAAAATCACATATATGTAGTTTACCTCCCATTGGTTCCTGACTTGTCTGACACCATGTACATATTGCTTGTTTGACTCTTGTGTAATATCCTGTTATATTCCTTAAACATTATTTCATATTATTAGTAAATCTTGAATAAGGATTTAATTCTTGCCTATTTTTTCAATTAAGGTCACGGCCCTTTTTCTCATCTATTTGAGGTTTTCATGAAGAAGGTAAAACCAGAATTGAAATGGAAGGTAAAAAATCTAATATTTTACATGTAAATCAGTAAAGTCGATAATTACCTTTTGCCTTTAAGAAATATTTCTCATTTTTACAGCATCTCAATACATTTTAAGTGTGAGCAAATCAAAGGTGGCGAATACCATCTAATCCTTGTACAACCATATAAATGTAATACCTTTAATTTTATAACCTATTCCTTTCTTTTTGTTCTCATGGAGTAGCATGAAAAGGAATCCGTCAAAATGTTTGAACAGCTGATCACCAAGAACATCGGAAAGAACAATAAAACAATTAAGAAAATCATGGAAGATGACCATAATTTGGAAAAACATGACATTAAGTTTATCAAAGAGCTCATCTATAGCGGAGAAAGGCTTAATTCAGCTGAAGATACCAAAGAGACTGAAACTGAAGTATGATTATTATGACTGATAATAATAATAATAATAATAATAATAATAATAATAATAATAATAATAATAATAATAAATTACTTTAGTATTTGATGAAAATGATAAAGTTGTCGAAACAAAGATTTAATATACATTAAAAACGATGAATATTAATATTTATAATGAATAATAATAAATAAAGTATTATAACATATTTATTATTATATTAAAATAATGCATTATTTAAATAATATATAAACAATATTAACTAAAATAATCACTAATAAACACTTATTTACAGATATGTACTGAAGACTCAAATATTGGGTTGTGTCTGTATGATAAAAATGAAATTAATATGTTGTTATAGCTATGTTTATTGTATTTTATTTATGGTTTTATTTAATGCAGAAACGAGACAAACAAAGACGCAAGGACAATCCCTACTTATATGAGATTGTGGCCAATGAACGCACAGGTATTGATGTCGACAAAATGGATTATTTCAGCAGGTGAGTTGTGGACTTGTAGACTTGTGCTTGCACTCATTGCTTATGTGTGAAGTGCATGTTTGCCCTTATTTTATTATGTACAAAGTTTATTTTCCAATACATGTAGGGACTGGTATTGTAGATGCTATATTTATATTTCCTCTTCCAGAGATTGCCTCCATCTGGGAATGAAAAGCAACTTCTCCCATGAGCGTTATGTGATGTTTGCACGAGTTTCCACCAACGCTGAAGGTGAAAAGCAGATCTGCATGAGAGATAAGGTAAGTGTAGAATCACTTCTATTATAAAATACATTTATATTTGATAAAACATTCTGATATAAAACCATACTGAATATTTTGTGTGTGTGTCTTTCAGGAAGCACTGAACATGTATGAACTCTTTCATGTCCGCTACCTGCTTCACCACAATGCCTACCAACACAGGGTTACGGTGGCAGTTGAAATGATGTGAGTTCACCTTTACAATCAGGCCATACTACATTATCATATGAGATTTAAGCAAAGATAACTGCATAATGCCAATTTCTTCCCTTTCATTTAATTACAGTTCGGATCATATTTACCTTATGCTTATTATAAGTTTATCTTGCCATCAATTTTCTCTGAATTTCCTGCGCCACTGGCAGGGACAACGTATTTCTCTTTATAGGCCATGTTGACCCTTCGCCATTCATAACATTTATGTTTCTGACCATGAATCTTAATTTTTGACTCATCACTCCAAATTATTTTATTCCAGAATTCTTGAAGTTTCTCTAGATGCTTTTTGCATATTGCATGCGGGACATTTCATGGTGGTGGCATAAAAAAATGGCTTTTTTTCCTGTTAACTTTACCATGTAGCCCATTTTTGTTTAGCATCTCCTTATTGTACAGTCAGAAACAGCCACCCAACTCTGTTTCAGATTAGTCTGTTGCCCTGAGAGTTGCTTGAGGATTTTCCTTTGCATCTCGTATAATTTTCTTTGCAATCATGTCACAAATTTCTACCTGATCTCACCTTGGTATCCACAGAACCACTGGTTTTTACATTTCTTTATGGAAGTTTGAATAATGCTGATTGGCATTTTCAACCCTTTGGATATATTTGTATAACCTTTTCCTAATTTACAATGTTGAATTACTTTTTCTCACAGATCATTTGACAGTCCTTTTACTTTCCCCATATTTTAGTATCCAGCAAATTGAGTACAGGCATAGACTAAATGCACAAGGTTTCCCTAAAAACTTAGAAACACACTGACAGTTCATGCACATGCACTAATTACAATCAAACAAAACACAGGTACAGATCCTTAACCTTCAAATTGACAGGCTCAAAATAAGTGGATGTAAACACTTTTGATGAGGGTCATTTTTGTAATTTCAGTTGTCATTATGATTAATATAATAAATGGAAATGTATGTGATTATAAATAGCTTCATCTAAACACTATTAATAAATAAGAAAAATGTCTATTGTATGATCACTTCTATTATAATATGTTTAAACATTATATTTAAATAATAATATGTAAACATCTTACAAATTCTGCTGTGGGTATATGAGCTCATGAGCAGAACTGTATGCTATAAGAATACATGTTTTCACCATGACTTTTCCTTTTGTTCAGGATTGTTGATGCACTTGCTGAAGCTGAAAAGGACTTTGAGGTTGTTGGCAGGAAAATCTCTGACGACGTAAATACACCTGAAACATACCTGAAACTCACAGGTTCTCTTTTAAAATATTTCTAAAGTTGCCCATTATCATAAATACATGAACAATTGTGATCATGGTCTGAAACAACTTGGCATAAAATCAGACTGAGATTTTTGTGACCTATTTGCATATACACTTACCATCCACTTTATTTGGAACACCTGTACACCTGTACATTCATGCAGTTATTTAATCAGCCAATCATGTGGCAGCAGCACAATGCAAAAATTATGCAGATATAAGTCAAGAGCTTCAGTTAATTTTCACACTGAACATCAGAATGATGAAAAAGTGTGATCTCTGTGACTTTGATTGTGGCATGGATGTTGGTACCAGATGGGCTGGTTTGAGTATTTGAGTATTTCTAGAGTTTACACAGAATGGTGTGGAAAAAACCACTGAGTGATAGTTCTGTGGGTGGAAACATCTTGTCGATAAGAGAGTCAGAGGGAAATGGCCAGATTGATTCAAGCTGCCAGGAAGGTAATAGAAACTCAAATTGTCACTCTTTACAACTGTGCAGTTTTGGTTTCCCATGATAGTCTCAGATCATTGTTCTTGGGTGACAGGAGTGGAACCTGATGTGGTCTTTTGCTAGTGTAGCCCATCCATCTCAAGTTTCGCTGTTTGTGAAAAGCTGAGATGCTTTTCTGCTCACCACGGTTGGAAAGAGTGCTTATTTGAGTTTCTGTAGACTTCCTGTCAGCTCAGAATCTCATATGCCAAAATGTTTATGATTAGAGTCTATTTTAGTTTTTCCTCTTCTGTTTTACAGATAACATTCTTCAGGAAATCAAGGGCTCATCAGAAAACGCAAAGGAGATCATTAATAGAATTGAGAAACGTGATCTTTACAGCTTTGTTGATAGCAGAATCTTCAAGCCCAAAGAGCTGAAAGTTTTGAACGATCCAAAACAGCAAATGGTTAGTTACATTAATATTTACTTGACTGCAATCGTTAATGTAGCATTATAAATTATCTTTAACACCATTGTCACTGGGTTATGTAGGATTTTCCTAACAGAAATGTTAAAAGGCAGTATTGTTACATTCAATGTACTTGCAGTAGAGACATGTCCAGGTATCAGCTAAGCCACAGATAGGCTACTCTTTAGTGGGATAAAGAGGAGACGCCTGTCTGCTTTCCCACCTGAGGGTGACTCGATACAGTGTTCAGCCTGTAGATCTTAAATGAAAATGGGAACATTAATTGTAATTATAAATGGATAAAGCATATGCTTTGACATTCTTAATTCATTAAGAATTCATTCATCGTTTCTAGGAAGATAATAAAAGGTGTAACTCCGTTTTATTTGAAATAACCTCACTTGTCTTAGCGTAGCAGGTCAATCTGTCTCAGTAAGTTCAATCAGAGAAATTCAACCGTCAAATATTTCTGCTAATTCAAGCCGGAATTTGCCGATTAAGTTTCAGTTGCTTGCACATGATATATAATAAGTCCTAGCAGTTGACGCATGAGAACACCTTCCTTTTTTTTTTTTCTTCAATCCACATGAAAAATAACTTATAATTAAATTATATAAAAGTATATATATATAAAAAAATACTGCAAATACAAGCAACACTATGCAATTAACGAAATATTTATATTTGACAGAATAAATCTGTAAGGACATGTAATTAAAACAAATGAATGAATACACAACTAATCTCAAGAAAAATGCCCAAATCATAGACTATGACAATGTCACACATTTTTATTATTATTATTATTATTATTATTATTATTATTATTATTATTATTATTATTAAACTAATTTAAGGTCAGGTTTTAATTAGTTTACTGTGTTTGCATTATATTATGGATTGACCCTGTTAGTTTTGTGTTTACTGTGTTTACCTCTATTAACCCTTATATACTGTTCAAATTCTGACCCTTTAAAATATGGACTAAGTGCTGTCTCCATCCTGCCTCAAGATTAGTTCTGTGCTAACAATAACGGCAATAAACAATACCACTCAACAATAAATGGGGTATAATACGAAGGCATTTTTAAAGTGAGTGAAACTACAGTCATGTGAAAAAAATAAGTAAACCCTATTAAAAAGTGTTGGCTTTCTTGACATACTTGGACAAGCAAACATTTAATCCTCTTTGAAACAGTGCCTGTTAATAATGGTCACATGCTTGAACAAAACCACAAATTAAATTGGAATTTTCAATCATTTATTCAAATGAAATATCAATAGATGTGATATTCTTCTGTGGAAAAAGCTTCAGGAAAAAAAAAAAAAAAAAAAAAAACTACTAGCATTGCCCCCTTTAACAGAAATAACTTGTAGGGGTTTTGCATAATAGTCCAACAGTCTCTGACATCGGCTTGCTCTTCCATGCAATATTCAGTTGCATGATGTTTGATGGTTTTCTTGCATGTACTGCCCATTTGGAATCCCCCAACAAAATTTAATGGGATTTAAGTCAGGGCTTTGACTAGGCCATTCCATAACCCAGAATTTCTTCTTTTTGAGCCATTCCTTGCTGGATTTACTCGTGTGCTTAAGATCATTATACTGTTGAAAGGTTCACTTTCAGTTCAACTTAAACTCTGACACATGGCCTCACATATCTTCAAGCACTCTTAGATATGATGCAGAATTTATTGTTGAATCAATGAATGCAACCTGTCCAGTCCCTGGTGCAGCAGAGCAACCCCAAACCATAACATTTCCACCACCATGCTTCACAGTTGGTATGAGGTGCTTCTCCTGAAAAGCTGTCTTTAGCCAGCGCCAAACATGTCTGCTGTTAATGTGGTCAAACAACTAATTTCAATTCGTCAGAAAACATTATTCCAAAAGGCCTGGTCTTTGCCTATATGCTCACTGGCAAACTGTAGTCTTACAAAGGCTTTTTCCTGGCACGCATCCCATGCGGGTCAAATTTGTACAATTTCTGATTACAGAAACATGCACTTTGACAGTTGGAAGACTTACTGGCAGATCCTGAGATTAAATTTTGGGTTACTTGGAGACTTCTTTTTACATCAGATGATTGCCTCTTGGGCAGTATTTGCTGGGACATCCAGTCCTGAACAAATTAGCACCACTTAAGGATGAATTTCCTTACAGTGGAATGATTTATTTCAAATTTGGAGATATTTTTAAATCCCTTGCCAGACTGGGATTCTGCTTCAGACTTGAAGGCCACACAGAACTCTTTAGATCTTGGCATGATGACACCACACACCTCAATAACAAAAGGGACAGTATACTGTATACTGACTAATATTAATATACATATACACTTGGTTATAAACAAACACTCTGTGGTACACTGTATTTTTCTTTAAGGTGGAAGTTTTTAGTACTATAAACTGCAGGCTCACAGCTGGCAAACATGAAATTAGATTCGTATGGTTTGATAATCAATCTCAACACCAAGCAGTAGTCTGGTCAGCAGCAGTTTTCAGGGCATCACCATGTGGATTGTAAACCATATGCCAGAGTCAAGATTTGGATTTTATTTTATTAACCTTTTTTCACTTGAAACACATGAAAATACAACCCCCACATCTGTTATGAAAACAATACACCATGTGTCTATTTGGAATTTTTATTGAAAGTTTAATGTTCAACATAAATGGACCTGTGTGTTTAGGAAAATGTGAAGGAAAAGGTGGAGAGCTGGCTGAAGTGCATCCAGAAACCAAATCTCTCTGAAACAGACTTCAGAGTCAGAGTGAGTAGAGAGAGAAAAAAATCATATAACTTGTATGAAGTTTTTAATATTTTATTTTAATAATTAGAGATTTCTTGCTAAATGCCTGAAATTGAGAATATCAGGCCCCTCCACCACTTTTCTTGTGGTTTACTGCGAGGTCCCATTAGGTAGCATTTGATCCTAAACACAGACTTTCAGAAAGGTAAGAGATTACATTGAGAGGATATTAAAAAAAAAAAAAAAAAAAAAACACGTGTTCACAGATTTTTTTCCTCACAGAAAATAACCCAAGGCAATGAGTTTCAGGTCAAAAATAAATACATTTATAATAAATAAGAAGAAGAAGAAGAAGAAGAAGGAGAAGAAGAAGAAGAAGAAGAAGCAGAAGAAGAAGAAGAAGAAGAAGAAGTGGGTGAATTTGACCTGATGGCCGCACAAGGGTTAAACTTAATGTATGCAGAAACCATGAAGTGCAAGTAAAGAAACCCATATTTGGGTAAAAAGTAAAAAATAACATGGGAATATGAATATATAATGAATATAATTTAATGAATGTATATGTATTCAGCATCACTTTAAATGAAATCATAAGGTATGCATTAATGGTAATACTGATATTCACAAAGTGTTCATATAACATTTTACATGACAAATTCTTGGACTACTGTATATTTTAACTCTAACCGTTACCATCTATTAAAGCTCATTAAAATTGATTATGGAAAGGAAGGGGAAAATCCCATCGACTCTCTGCGATTCTACAGAAAAGATGAGAAAGACAAAGGAGTAAAACTGCTTGACTATATGGTAGGTTTACCCATTTTCCTATTTGAGTATCAGTGCTCAGTGTTTTATTGCTGTTTAATTTTTCCATTTAACTGGAGAGGTCTTAAAAATGTATACTTAAATTTGCATGCATTTTTATGGGTTGAGTTTATATGCATGGGCTTGTTCATTATAGACAATGGAGTTTTTTTAATTGACGTAATATCGAATTATGTCTCTCCAGGTCTCTTACATTAAGCCAGAAGTCTTTCATGAAATCAAGGTCATGCTGTTTTGCACAAAAAAGCTTGTCCCAGGTCTAAGCATGGATGACATCGAAAAGTTCTGGGGAGAAATGAAGAATACAAATGAGCAACCAGACTCCAAAAAGCCAAAATTGCAAGAAGACAACTGAATGGGAAATTTAAATCCTAAATTTGGTGTGCTTTCAGGTGATCATAGTCTGTGTAGAGCTTCCATTTTCAACCTTGATGTTCCCAACCTTATTCCTTACGTAAACTACATGGGAAGATGGTAACATCTTGTTTAAATACTAAAAACTATTTGGGTTCAGGGAAATGGTTTGTTAGGTTTCAATGTGTAAAAGTAAAATATATATATATCTTTATTGTTGCTGTAACATGGCTTTGAATTAAGGATATGATTGATTTCTGTGTAAGCAAATTGAAATAAAATATACAATGACTGCATTACTGTATTGGATATACCATTGTGTGATTAAAAATATATCTCTGATCACATCTGTGTTAGTGATACAAAAAACAAAGACACTGACAACAAAAACACAACCCATAAACATATGTATTATTTTAACTTTTCAGCTTCATATTGTAGCTTATTTAGAGAATGTGATGAAAGACCAATGAACAGAATTGCCGGTGTGTGTGTGTGTGTGATTAAGAAATGGCAGCAGTGGATCAGAGAGAAATCTATCAATGAAGACAGTTTTATTGTCAAAGTAAGTGACAAAAATAATATAATACACCTATAATGTGCAGTGTCATGAAGTTTGAGGGCTTGGGTTTGTTTTAAAAATCCTATTTTTAGTCACATGTCCCATATTTAAGTTATTTAATCTAAAGAGGTTATTTGGTATACAGTCTGCCATATCTTCAGGTATAAGGGTTCTAAAGCCACTAAGAGTTTTACAAAACAATAAAGAGTCTTAAAATCCCCTTTTCCCTAACATTTATATATTAGAATGCAGTATCTACAGTCCACTAGTCATAACACTAATGACACTGTCACACTAATGACAGTGGATTAAGAAATTTACACTGCACACTTTTGTGTTGTGGATGTGCCATTTTACCCACCTATAAGGACAAAATGACAGTCTCTTATTCACAAAAGTATTCAGACCCTTTGCTGTGGTCAGATGCATCCAATTTACTTTAATACTCCTTTAGATGTGTCTAGAACTCAGTTGGAGTCCACCTGTTGCAATTTGAATTGATTGGACATATTTTGGAAAGGCACACCCTAGGAAAAATCCAAGCCATGAAGTCCAAGGAACTGTCTGTGGAGCTCCATGATCAAATTGTGGGAAGGCCATACAAAAAGATAAAACTATTTCTAACCCTTTGAGTGTTCCCAGGACCACAGTGGCCTCAATAATTTTGAAATGGCCTTCTGGCCAAATTGGGCAACTGGGAAGGAAGGGCTTTGGTCAGGAAGGAGTCACTCTAAAAGAGCTCCAAAGGTCCTATGCAGAGTTAGGAGAATCTGCTGGCAGGACAAGCATTGCTACAGCACTCCATAAATCAGGATGTCATGGCAGAGTGGCAAGATGGAAGGCTACTGTTGAGTAAAAGGCATATTACAGCATAAAGGACTCTGGCAACATGTGGAAAAAGATCCTGGTGAGATGTAAATTGAACCCTTTGGGTAGAACAGCAAACACTGGCGAAAAACAGGCACTGCACATCACCTGGCTAATACCAACCCTACGGTGTACCATGGTGGTGGCAGCATCATGCTATAGCAGTGCTTCTCAGCAGCAGGTACAGGGGGACTGATAACAATTGAGGGGTGGATGATTGCAGCCAAATACAGGAACATCCTTTATGAAAACCTGGAAAACTCCTCAGACTGGAGTGACAGTTCACCTTTCAACATCACAATGACCTTAAAAAAGCCAAAATAACACTGGAGATACAACCATAACATGCTGTAAGCTACATCGCCACGCCGTATTTGGTTGGGGCATATTACTGCATCGGATATTGCCTTCGCTAACTTAAGCACCTAGACAATGTTACTCCTAGTAACCACTGACTGACACAGGCATACATCATTAACTCCTAAGTGAAAAACTACCTTTGAAAACCTAAGCTATGCCTAACACTCTAGGATTACCCTGGATCTTGCACATCCTGCACTCAAGACACTGAATAAGCTGAATGTTTGCTATGTTGAATGTTAAATGTTCCTTCATCATTATGAGTGATTAAGGGTAGATTGATGGTAGAACTGGTAATTATATATATATATATATATATATATATATATATATATATATATATATATATATATATATATATATATATATATATTCAAAATCAAATCCACAACACCATAAAGTGTGCAACAAGTAAAGGGATCTGAATACTTTCTGAATTCACTGTATATGCATGTTACTCTTTCAGCAGACAATTAGGAAATTACGTTTACACACCAGCTATGCAACAATTGCATGGAAGAAATATGGGCAAAAATAGTTCAAATGCCTTCAATTACTTTAGCCAAACTTTACATTTGTATTGTCCCCTAATGCTAAAAACATATTTACTAATTGTTGTTTTCATCCATTACAGCTTGCCAAATCGAATTATGGAAAGGACGAGAAAGATCCAATCAAATCTCTCGGATTCTACAGGAAGAACAAGCCACACAAATCAGTGAAACTGTCTAGAAATGAGGTAGATCTGTATTATCTTTATTAATCTATCCCTTCTACACATGACTGTAGATTGTTACCTATTTCAAAACTATACACTTGACATGTTCATGCACATAGTGTCTGTGGGTTCTGAAATTACTGTATTAATTTATATAATTAAAGGTCTGCAGATGGTGAGGGTGTAATTTAGCACGGGTCAGCATGGTGATGTTGGGGTTTGGGGATGAGCCAGATGGGTAATGACTGATTGCGTACACTTGCAACAGTTAAACAAAAGTTTTGTCTAAGTCAGGGTGTAAAGTTGCTCCTAAACCAGATGTTAAGAGGAGGCCAAATGTGAATGGTCTTGTAATTACATCTGGAAGCTCACTGTTCTGATGGGTTCTCATGCAACATTTTATTAACGTTTAGTACAGTAATAACATTCCTGACATTTTAGTAACAAGTCATAGCAACAAAGGAGAGTGAAGCAGCTATAATCTGCATTTGAATATGTTCAACGACAGAATAAATTATAACAACATAAATAGTAAAATGTTTTAAATATTTTGTGATGTACCTTACTATGACCTTGCCATGATATTTTGCGCTACTTGAGTAAAGTTCTTGTTATGTGATCTGATTAAAAAAAAAAAAATCCTTTTTGTAGTTTATCCTCTGATCCCTTTGTTTGTCCCTTATACTGTATGCAGCATTACAAATAGTGTATTTCAGTGAGGTGGCCATATAAACATAAACCACAACAATAATTCCCACATAAAGAAATTGTTATACTCTTCACAACATAAAAACAAAATGCAATTTTCACAACGTAAAACATTATGCACTGTAAATGATAAACGGTATTAATGGGTAGTTATGCTTACAGCAGATGGTGCACCCATATATAAAAAATAGGTACACACACATTCAGAAGGCATAGATGTCTTTTTTTAACTTTAGTATCTGTGTCTTGTGTGTCACAAGATTTGTGAACATATACATATATATACATATACATATACATGCAGTAGCCCAGGTGAGTGCTTTGCCCATCAATAAATTAATGAACCGAGCCACTTTGTCTCAGAAGTTCGCTCTTGACTTGAGAAAGACAAAGAGCATTCTAGCAGAAAGCCTTTACATGTCGGGGCATGTAGGTTGGGCAGCTGCTAGAAGTGCGTTGCGAGCTGATTCAGCACATGCACTTCTAACTGTAGTTGTTCACCTATTGACTTCTCTGTTACAGATCCAGTGTCTTAATTATTTTGCTTCTCTGCAGGTTTCATTCATTCTGCCCACAATCTTTGCCGAAATCAAGGTCATGCTGTTCTACATAGGTAATGGAAAGCTTCCAAAAAACCCACCCAACAGAGAATTCTGGGAGTTAGTGGAGAAGGATGCTGTACAGGAAGACTCAAGTGATGAATCGTATGAGGATTCGAGCGAGGAATCGAATGAAGATTCAAGTGATGATGAGTAGCAGGAAGAAGTCTACTCTATAATGCTGGTGAAAAAATGTGATTTAAAAAAAAAAGAGTTTATTTTGACTTGGCTAATGTGGAGAAAATAAACTCACTTGTGCATGGTGGTTGCAGGAATATTGATCTAAAATTCATATAGTGTGCATTTGATTTTCTGTACATGTAGAGTAGGTTTCTTTTTGGGATTTTCTGTAACTTTTGATGTAGTTGACATTGTGAATGATTTTGGTACTTCACAGGGTTAGAAGTCAAAGCTTATAAAACTAAGCATGTTTTTTTCTGTTATCTCAATTTGATGGCTATGTTTCAACTTTTATTTCACGTACTTAGTTTAGGGGGTTATGGCATCTGAATTAAGTAATATAATCATGTTTCTCTTATAAATAGTAATAGTCACTGTTGTGGATAAAAATGACATGAAATAAACATGAGGGACACTTAGTATGAGTAATATGTAATTTTATTGATAATTCACAGGACTGGTGGGTGCGTAATCTTGAGGAGAGCGGTAGGGGGAAGAAAATGGGGTGCGTCCTGGGGACATGGGATAGTCAGCAAAGGTGAAGTGAGAGGACCACTGAGAGTGGGGCGGACTGACAGGTGAGAAGAGGGAAGAATGGTCGGGGCCCAGATCAGAGAAGGTGACATCTTCCTCAGACTGAAAGCTGGAGGGGGGTTCTGGCTGTGTAGAGGCGTCAATACGCACGTTCACGGGGTAGATTCTGTATCGGAGGGGGGGGGGGGACCCCGCATTTCCATTTCCAGAGGGGGTGCTGCGAAGAACGTTAAGTAGCACCATGATATCAGCAGTGAGATGCGCAAGCTGATAATGAGTGTCCAGATCCAGATCCAGATCCAGATCCAGTAAAGGGGAGAAGAAGGAATGACGACGGGCACCTAGACACACAGAAGCGGTATTAGGCGGATATTGACAAATTGGATTCACACTTTAAAGATCTGTAAGAGCACTACACTATGGTTTATTAGTCAAAAAGTCAAAAAGAAGCATAAGAGCTGAGGAGTGCTAACACACACACACACGCTCTCATACAGTCAAGGGCGGGCATGTAGACATAACACACACACACACACACACACACACACACACTCTCTGTTTCTCTCTCTCACACATACTATTATAACGTTATAAGAATAATAAAAAGGAATATTAAGATATTATAAGGGTAATATCTTATAATAATAAAATATATACTCTTTATAAAAATAAAGAGTAGTAGGATATGTAGGATAGTAGAAGGGTAATATAATGATATTATGAAGTAGGAAGTACAGTAAACCATTTTGCAAGCAGTATAACTATATATAAAATAGAGATATAGAGCAAATATGAAAATAAATTATAAACTAGAAATACAGAAAAATGTAACTTACTCATAATTTGGACGGTGAAGATTCTTGTCTCGCAAGGAAGGCCTTAATTTTAAGAGAAAACCATGAGGAGCCATTTATAAGGGTAGCTGAGTCAAGCTGCCCCCCCCCGCGAGATAATAGTGAGACCAAGGTCACTCTAAATTGTTTTGTCTCTCAACTATTGAACCTTATGGTAACTTGGAAAGTCCTTTTTCAGAGCCTAATGGTAAATTTGATAAGCCCTTTTCAGAACCTAATGGTAATGTAGATGAGCTCTTTTTTAACCCTATTGGTATTGGTATCATAGTCTTTCTGAAATATATTGGTTATCTACTGTGTAAATACAGTATAAATACTGGAGCTTGAGCTCCGGGTGTCAGATCACTTCTGAGAATTTTCATCGGTGTGGATCTCGTGTGGTGGAACGGAACCAATAAATCTGGACCCTTGCTTCTTCTCACTCACGCCTGGTGTCTTTTTTAGATGTGGTAGATGTGAGTATTTGCCTCTATGTTGAATTTTAAGTGTTTTTGGGTAATAGGCTAAATTTGAGCCAGCATCACATACTATGGTTTGATCTGTTTTGTTGTTGTTGTTGTTTTTTTTTGTTTTGTTTTTTTTTGGGGGGGGGTATTTATTTATTTTTTGTAGATTTTAACATATACAAAGTTAAATGAAATATAAAGTTTAAGACACCAGTGTGATGAAAGAATTGTGTGATTAAAAAAATATCTTAATTTGGGTATCTGTTGTTGTCACTTTGTAAAAACATGCACAACGCCACACTGCTCAGAACCAGAGCACAACCAATAATTATATTAATGGCCACACATTAGCAGAAGCGCTGCTCACATAAACAGATTTTCTTTTCTTTTTTTAAGTGTAATCATTGATATGCCGAATCTATCTTTAAGGACTCATTTACATAACATTTATGGAAGGAGTCTCCGCTTCCAGCATCAGTGCTTTATAAAAGTCAGGGGTAAAGTTGTAAATTTCTGTTTTCTGACTTAAAAAGTCTTCAAGACAGAGGACAAGCTGTGCTTTTTCTTCTTTTGTCTTAATTTTGAGAGAGTTGCTTCGCAGACATTCCACATCATTAACTATAAAAGGAAAAATGTATGAGCTGTGTTTCTTTAATAAATAAAACTATTTGTGGTCTTAGCAAATTACTAACATCCGTTTTATGGGAATACTTTTTATATAATTAGTGATAGCTGTAATGTATTTGAAGACAATTTATACCTATTTTGACTGCAAGAACTTTTCTACTGGTCTCTACTAAGCTCTGCTACTGAATACTAATCTCTTGTCTACCTTCCTCATACTGTATGTGTCGTTGTTTTTTTTTTCTTTTCTCTGGGGTGCAGAGAGTATCCATCATGCTGTAAATGCATGTACTTAGTGAAAATGTGAAAATATGTTTACTTTAAACCTTAGATTGGATGGAAGTGTTTTAGGAGTGAATGCTGGAAGGCTGGACAGTTATATCTGTAATACTGATAATCAGTCTTGGCACATTTAAGTACACTCAGCACATTTCAGTCAGGCTTATTTCGGGGCCCTAAGCAAAATATAGGAATGGGGATCTCATTTCAGAGTTTTAAGATTTTCAGTATATGTTATTTAGAATTAATAGCAATAATCAGGGGTGGCCCTGGACTTTCTGGCCCTGAGCGGACCACCACACCCGGCCCACAACACACCACATCATAACATACTGGTTCATTGATGACAACTTAGACAACTTTTTAACACCATTTACTAGCATAAAAATATAACACAATACAGAAACATAAATGCTATTTAAGCACATTTATTTGAAGTAGCACTGAACAGATATCAAGTCATATTTGTAAAATAGACAAACAGAAACAGAAGAACAGTGTGACAAAGAATATAAAACAATCAAGACCGCATGTTAGCTAGTCAGGGGGAATCATCTGGGTGTAGTGTAGGAGAGATTCATCATTCAGCTGTACAACTCCTCAATCAGGAGGGGAACTTTTTTAACACTAGCATGAATCCACATCTAATCATTTTACACCCCCAAAAAATAACCACTACTACTACTACTACTACTATCACTACTACTAATAATATAATATTAAATATTAATATTATGAAATTAATCTTAAGTCTATTAATGTGCCATAAGTGTATACAGCATTTAAGCCCTCAGCAACAACTGAATGTAACAATCAGGTTGTTACTTAATAAAGATATTTTAATTTATTTAAAATTTAAGAATTAGTTGAAAATGTTGAATTAGTTGAATATGTTGTTCATTTTGATAAACTACAAGTAATGTTAACAAAGTAATACTCACATATTAAAACCCTTTACCAGGCAGCTGAACCACAAAGTTACACACATTTACCATTGTAATTAGAAAATATAGTGTACATAGATTAATTTCATTTTATCCCAAGGGAGTGTTTTGACATAATACATCCACAATGGGGTGTATTTAATTTTGAAATACAGTTGTGAAATTGTCATGAAACCTGATATCAACAGCGCTACTCATCAATCATCAAGTTACCAAACCAAACTAAAGTTAGTGAAAAACACATATCTTCTTTGACTTTCCCCTCTTCATATTATGAAGGTATGATATTACAGTAAATCCACCATATTAATGTATGAGCTGTTTTTTTTTTTCAATTTATAACATTTTTGACATGCGTTTTTTCTGGATTTTCTTGTTGTTATTCTGTCTCTCACTGTTCAAATAAATCTACCATTAAAATTATAGAATGATCATTTCTTTGTCAGTGGGCAAACGTACAAAATCAGCAGGGGATCAAATACTTTTTTCCCTCACTGTAGCTTACAAACTACTTGTGCCCTTAGTTTGATGCACAGAAGCACTGCGTGCCAGCTTCATGATAGATTCTGATAGTGTCATTTGTTGTTGTTTTTTTTTTTTTATCTTTCTTTTCACAATAACTGAAGTAAATATCATAAATATAGTAAAATATTGTTAGATGGCTATTGGTGTCAACCATAAATAAGTTTCTTGATTTTGGAAAGATTGTGTTAAAACATATTTTTTTTTAAAGTTACTGTCTGTTGAATTAGATTCCATTTATTAAATTTTATTACTATATTTAGAGCCCAAAATACATTTCAGTGTGACATACAGTGCTGTGAAAAGTATTTGCCCTGATCCTGATTTCTTCTGTTTTTGTGTATATCTCACACTAATTAATTTTAGATCTTCAAACAAAACAAAGCATATAACAAAGGCAACCTGAGTAAACAAACAAATCAGCTTTTCTTTTTTATTAAAGGAAAAATAAAAAACTTATCCAACACCTATCACATATGTGAAAAACTAATTGCCCCCTTAAACTTAAAATCTGGTTGTGCCACCATTAGTAGCAATAACTGCAACCAAACACTTCCAATAACTGGAGATCAGTCTTTCACTTACTTCTAGGATTAGGACTTACTCCTATGCGTTGGATCATTGCCTTACTGCAGAATCCAGTTGTGCCTGAGTTTCAATGTACAGACTGAAGACCAGATATTCTCCTTTAAATATGGGCCCACATATGTGTGTGATGGTGAGTGTCTACATACTTGTTGCCATTATAGTGTGTTTTAATGTACATTTCAACACTTGTCCATTTTTAAGAACACTGATTTTCATATATAAATCATGCACTACGAGCTCCTTTTGGTTTTGCCTTGTAAAAAAATCAGGAAAATGACTAGGCCACAGGTGAATGTGTTATGTTATGTTAAAACTGGAGAAGTCATAATAAGTTGCATTTTCAGTTGAATTTGGGGAAACCACTTGAAGGATTTATTGTGTTGAACTATTTCAATTGCTTTTTTTTATTTGTACATTGCAAACAGCTGAATGTCTGTAAATTTTGACAATAAACCTGATTTGCAATGGGGGTTGAATAATTTTGATTGCAACTGTGTATGTATACTTACGTTCGAAGGCTCTTCATAGACTTCAGCATTCAATACAATCATTCCTCACCTGAACTTGCTGGGCTTAAACACCTCCCTCTGCCACTGGATTCTGTACTTCCTGACTAGGAGACCTCAATCAGTCTGGATTGGGAACAGCATCTCCAGCACCACCACACTGAGCACGGGGCCCCCCAGGGCTGTCCAGTCCACTGCTGTTCACTCTGCTGACTCACGACTGTGCAGCAATGCACAGCTCGAATCACATCATCAAGTTGGCCAATGACACGACCGTGTGGGTTTCTTCCACAATCTGAAAGTATTTCTTCTGCTGAAATACTAAGTCATAGCATGTTATGTTTACATTCACAGCTTTTTTTAATTATATTGTTACTCTTTTGCACTACCTATTATATAAGACACTTCCAAACTATAACTGTGTACTGCTCAGTGCTACACTGACTCTGACTATGTCTATTGTCCTGTCTTAGTAGTTACTGTACTGTCTTGTGTTGTTTACACACGTTTGCACGTGCACGTGCACATGTAGAAATGTGTAGGTCTTATTTACTTATGTCATCCATGTAGATAGTGTATTGTTTTTTGTAGCACCATGGCCCTGGAGGAACATTGATTCGTTTCACTGTGTACTGTCCCAGCTGTATATGGTTGAACTGACAATAAAGCCACTTGATTTGACCATATTTAACTCTGAGCATGAGGTACTTTTCCATATTGCTACCTCTCTGTGTATGCCAAATCCACCTCTTGTGTTTATTTCCAAAAAGTGTGTTTATTTTGCTTTCATCTGACCCGATCCCATTTGAAGTTCCAGTAGTGTCTGGCAAACTGAAGACGCTCGAGTTTGTTTTTGGATGAGAGTAGAGACTTTTTTTCTTGAAACCCTTCCAAACAATTTGAGGTGATGTAGGTGATTTGTTTTAGAGACTTTCTGACTCCAAGACACAACTAACTTCTGCAGTTCTCCAGCTATGATCCTTGGAGATTTTTTGGCCACTCGAACCGTCCTCTTCACAGTGCGTTGAGACAGTGTATGCACTTGTCCTCTTCCAGGCTGATTCATAACATTTCCAGTTGTTACCCATTGTTATGAACGACCAAGGGAATTTGGCCTATGTGTTACCTCATATTTATACACCTGTATGTCATGGTTGAACAATTTCCTGTTCCTAATCACCCAGGTGTAATAAAAAATATCAAATATCAATGGGAATATACTTAAAATGTATTTTTCTCATATAAATTCATAGTTCATAGTGGTGCCAATAATTACTGCACACCTATATATATCCCTGGGATAGGCTCCAGGTTCCCCATGATCCTGAGAAGGATAAGCGGTATAGAGGATGGATGGATTGATGGATGGATATATATATATATATATATATATATATATATATATATATATATATATATATATATATAAACCTGTGTATTTTTGTGATTTTTTTTAAACAAAAGATCAAAAGGTTAAACAATGCAGATCATTTTTCACAGCCTTCTTTGCTCAAATTTACCAAGGGTGCCAATATAAGTGGAGGGCACTGTATCTATCAGCTAAGCAAACTAGCTTTGGGTCTCAAATCACACACTTGCATTCTATTCTATATCATTATTCAAGAGTACTAGCAATTGCCAGCTTACCTATTAAGGTTAGTGTTTGAATTTTAAAAAAGCTCTCATGTAGACTTCAAATCTACTGAAAGATCTGTTTTGTGTACCAGTTTTCTGCCTTTCTTTCATTAGTAAATACTTTTGAATTTAAGGTCAATTTGTCAATTCATATCAAGAAATGCAAGCTCAATCTTCCCACAAGACTGGTTAGTCAACTCAGAAATTATACCTTTGTGTTTTTTTTAGTCACTTATGTTATTGACATAATAAAATGCTCAAATGTTACAATAGTTCTACATTTTAAATGTGGAAATGAAAAAAAAAAAGTTTTGTTCCTGTGTTTTTGTGTTTATTTTGTTTAAATGTGGTATATGTGGCAACCTTTGCACAAGCAATGTCCTGATTCTCACTGTTTGGGAAAGTCTTAAAATCTCCAAAACAACTCCAGAGGATGAGTAACAACTTTTGCAAACAATGCACAACGAAAAGAACTTTTTGCAGCCCTGGCATTGAACTTTTTTCTCTAAATCTAAGGCTGTTCTGTCTTCTAAGAGAGTTTGGGAACATTATCATTTGCATGGTGTATGTCCAACCCAATGGTAATGCAGTGAGAGCACTATTATATCAGACTGTATCGAAAATCAGCTGGAGTGCTACTCTGGTGAACGTTTTTTCATCTCTCCTTAATTTAATAAGTGTAAACTCAAGACATTCTTAAATGTTTTTTATCAATAAGTGTAAGACACAGTATGGTAAATTTTTAGACAAATGATATGGCAACAACATACATTTACATTTATTCATTTAGCAGATGCTTTTATCCAAAGCAACTTACAAATGAGAAAATACAAGCAAAGCGATATATAAAGCAGAGAACAATACAAGTAGTGCTACCATACAAGATCCATTTATTGAGTTCCAGAAGAACATAAAAGTTTACAGTGCAAAACCCTAACCTCCTCTTAGAAATTCGGACTAAAATGCAGTTCATCTTATAGCAACATACAGGACTGTTCTTAAAAGTAGCAAGCCACTGGTAAAATAGTGACTTTATGGGAAGAATATAGAATAAACACCCTGCAAGTTTTTCTGTGTACAGACTGGGATATTTTTCACAACACAGATTTAAACGCTGCAACAGAGACTAGACAGAGAGATTACACAACTGATTACATCAACTTTTGTGTGGACATGCACACTAAGAAGGACATAACTGTTTATCCTAAGCACAAAACACATGTAAAGTCTGCATGAACAAGAAAGAAGCAGCTTTTAGGAATTGTGACTGGATATAGCTAGAAATAGTTCAAAAGGAAGTTAACCTGTCCAGATGGAATTTCTACTCTACTACTGAAGACTTCTACAGAGTATGTGACCCAAGCTTGGGTCCCTATTTTACAATATTAATTGGACTTGCAATTCTGGAACAATTCCAGAGAAACATTGTTTTTAAAAAAAAGACTATTGGTCTGTAGCTTTATGTCAGATAAGATAGGCAGATACGGGTGCAATTGCAGTACGAGTTTATCATGAAAACACAACCAGACAAATCCAAATTGTAAAGAAAAGTCATAACCAAAACCAGGCAATAATACTAAAAGGAGATGTGAAAACTAGAGAACAAGACCAGAAAATGACATAAACAACACATAATTTAATAAGAAATTCTAAGAACTATGCAAAAACTGCTGGGAGGGTGCAATTCCTGATGTGCAATACTCTGTGTAGCTGTGTAATGCTGGGTCTCTGCAGTAATCCTGGGGATGTGTAATACTGGAACTGTGAAATTCCTGGGATCATGTTTTGAGACTGTGCAATACTGTGATTTCGCCACTATGCTATACTGTATTCTGTGCAATACTGATGGCACTGTGCAATACTGTGAATACTGGGCTATGAAATATTGTTTGGTGGGCAAAACTGTTAGGAATGTATATATGTGAGGTTGGCAGGTAGTGGAACTTGTCGTTGTAAGCCATTAATGCATGCTGAGTCCAAGAAAGCTATTTTCTGAGAGGACAATAAAGTATTTCTTTTCTTTGCTTTGTTTTTTCTTTCTTTTCAGGTTTTTTGAAAAGTATGTTTTGCATATCCTGACTGAATGTACTGTGCAAATGATAAATAAACTTGACGTGATTTGGCCCTCATTCCTCTTATTCTAATACACTGTTTTGACATACAAATAAGTATTTGCCTGTAACCACATTTTCAGCAGTGTGGTATGTGTCCATGTTTTAGGTGTATCACAGGGGAGGGCAGCTAATCCACAAACAAGGGATTGTCCAGATAGTATGTCTGTTAGGCTATATATGCATCACTCTGCTCACCTGTTTCATAGCATCAAGCTGTAAGCCAAAGGTAAGCCAAAGTTTATCATGTTCTACAGTTGCTGTACATTATATGTAGTTTGTTTTTGATGATTTGTACTGTATTAATTGTACTATAGTTAATAATAATATAAATAATAATAAATAGTTAATAATAATATAAATAGTAATAAATACCTTACTTCACTTAAAATAATATTGTCAAAATGGAATAGTAATAGTAGCTTTAACAAATTTATATATCAGAATTCTGTCACTATCTCTTCTGTTGCATTTACAAGCCACAACTCTTGATTTCTGGCAGCAACAGCACATGTGGTAATGCCTTAATATAAGGTTTGATAGTAAACCCTTTAATACATAGTAATATATAGTTTAGTAATTAAAGATTGGATTAGGACTGAGTTTCCCAAAAGCATCGTAAGCAAAATTAAGATCATTTTAATTTTGGAACTGGAAAAGAGAATGTTCAATGTAAGCTTGCTCTACCATTTAACAATGACTTTTATCCTGAAATGCATTTGGTAAAATCAACTCAGATGTATTAGGAGCATTAGGAGTTGGGTGTAATCTAATTACTTCTTCTGATAATACAGTAATGTAACGCATTACATTTTAAATTGATGTAGTTGATTACAGTTACTGATGTCAATAAAATTGTTACTTGCATTACAAATTTATTGTTAAGAAAACAATATTAAGTAAAATGCATTTTTAAAATCAAGTTTTGCCCAGAAGATTTTTTTTCTTTAGCCCCAAATAATTCTCCACTTGGAGCGGTTTGTCACTATGTAACTGAACGTCAGTAAAAGAAGTATGCCTGTAATTTTAGATCTTAAGTAAACAGAGGAGAGACCAGTCAGGCAGGGTTTACAGTGTTCCCCCTTCCACTTGTGCCCATCAAACAACTCAAATGGGGAAAACCCCATGGAGGCTCGTGGGATCACTTGTACTGAAAATAACAGGGGTTTGAACCACTTATCCCAATTCTGCGCATTATTTTGAGTGGACTTACGAATCATATTTTGAGTGTTTGATTAAACAGTTCGACCAGCCCATCCATTTGTGGATGGTAAACATTGGAAACATTACGTGATGATAACTAACATCGTGCTGCATCATCCACCAGGACTAAAACAAAGCGATAGCCTCACATGCACCTTTTCTAATAGCCTGACAAGTCCATGCCAATTCTGTTGAAGGGGACCTCAATGACCGCAATAGCACTTTTGGGGTGGCCAGCAGATTCACCAACTGACATTCGCAACATGCCGCACACCACCTGCGAACACCACCGTGAATGCCAGTGTTTTATCCAGTGTTTGGGTCATTTCTTCTTTAGTTTGAGTGTCCTGCATTACTCGGTATACAGTAAACTATCCTTGATAATGGTGAGCTATGGGTGGGATAGCACAACATTAGGCTGCATCGGTTACTCTCACTTGTTCGAAGGCATGCCTCAGTGTCTTGTCGCATGACTGCTCCAACGGGAATTCCCCGAGGGGAAACCCCATCAGGGGTGGAGCCCTCCCAACCCTCCATGTCCCCCTGACATGAAGCTGATGTTGTTGGCCCCAGTACCGCCTCCCCAGCCAATGCCATGTACATTCCACACCATGCTACTACTGCAGGTCCAACATTTTTCTCACTAATGCCTGTAACCCTTGCCAGTTTGTCCCAAGACTTAGTGGATGGTTGAGACAAGGACTAACTCCACTTTATGCTTTTGCCCCCAGAATTTTATAAAAATCATCCCCCTGCATACAACTCACGTTAATCAATCCTGCTTTCCCTAATTCCCTGCATTGATGGTGGTCTGGTACATTCCTTCACAATCAGGGGAGGCTTGCAGCGCATCAGGGATATGGACCAGCATTCTGGCTTCCAGGAAGGAATGCTGATCCTGGAACTGTCTAATTTCCCTGCTGCACCTGCAGACGTGACTGGGCTTTGCTCCAGTCCTGGTGGGTGTGGATCTGTGTAGAGAGAGAGAGGGAGTTAGATGAGACATCAGAGGTGAAGGTGTGTGTGTGTGGGGGGGGGGGGGGGTTTGGGAGGGCCATGGGGACAAACCACATTTGGGCTGGTTTTGTAGCTCCTGCACCTCAGTACTGGGGATCTGGAACCAGAGGAGTTGTAAGAGAGAGAGACCTTCAGACCTTCAGTTGCTGTGGGTAGGTGATGGGACAACCAACCTGGGAGAGCAGCAGCAACTGGAAGCACCAGCAATGATCTTCACGTGTCCGGCCGACATACTGCAGGACCGCCCACTTGATTCTGGAATACTCCTGCTGTGTCCACAGCAGGAGCACCTGAGCAGCAAGCTTTGTTTCCTGTGATAGCAAGTGTCACATGTCGCATGGGCTGCAGCTGAGTCTGAAGTGCCCCTTAGCACTCGGCCTGCTCTTGTGTGAGGGCTTTGAAGTGCAGCTGCTGCTTGTGGTGCAGATCCAGGAGCACATGATGTTGGGTTTGGTGGAGGGTGGTGAGGGTTTTGACAATTTTGGCTAGAGGGGAGGTTGCCATGGTGGCGTCGGACTCTCCAGTTCACATTTATTCAAGTCACACTTTTCAGCACACGTCATAAAACCCTCACAGCATTCGCTTCACCAGGCTCACGTTCAGCTTCTTACTGTGTGTGTGTGTGTGTGTGTGTGTGTGTGTGTGTTCAACAAATTAGACAAAAATATTATATTAGTCATTTACTTGCTGAGGAAAATTATCCAATATTACATATCTGTGAGTGGCAAAATTATGTGAACCTCTAGAATTAGCAGTTAATTTGAAGGTGAAATTAGAGTCAGGTGTTTTAAATCAATAGGATGACAATCAGGTGTGAGTGAGTGCCATGTTTTATTTAAAGAACAGGGATCTATCACAGTCAGATCTTCACAACACATGTTTGTGAAAGTATATCATGCCACAAACAAAGAAGGACCTCAGAAAAAGAGTTGTTGATGCTCATCATGCTGGAAAAGGTTACAAAACCATCTCTAAAGCATTTGGACTCCGCAGTCAGACAGATTGTGTACAAATGGAGGAAATTTAAGACCAAGGTTACCCTCCCCAAAAGTGGTCAACCAACAAAGATCACTCCAAGAGCAAGATGTGTAATAGACCGCGAGGTCACAAAGGAACCCAGGGTAACTTCTAAGCAACTAAAGGCCTCTCTCACATTGGCTGAAGTTAATGTTCATGAGTCCACCATCAGGAGAACACTGAACAACAATGGTGTGCATGGCAGGGTTGCAAGGAGAAAGCCACTGCTCTCCAAAAAGAACATTGCTGCCCTTCTGCAGTTTGATAAACATCATGTGCACAAGCCAAAAGGCTATTGGAAAAATGTTTTGCATAAAACATAAATAAAAAATAACAATGGAGGCCAGAACAATCAAAACACATATTTACGTATAGCACATATCAGTGATGTAGTCAATGGCTCATTTTGGATGAGACCAAAATAGAATTTTTGTTTATGTGAGAAGGCTTATATTAGGAGAAAGATAAACAATGCATTCCAGCATAAGAACCTTGTCCCATCTGTGAAACATGGTGGTGGTAGTGTCATGGTTTGGGCCTGTTTTGCTCCATCTGGACCAGGATGACTTGCCATCATTGATGGAACAATGAATTCTGAATTATACCAGCAAATTCTAAGGAAAATATCAGGACATCTGTCTGTAAACTGAATCTCAAGAGAAAGTGGGTGATGCAGCAAGACAATGACCCTAAGCACACAAGTCATTCTACTAAAGAATGGTTAAAGAAGAATAAAGGTAATGTTTTGGAATGGCCAAATCAAATTCCTGACCTTAATCCAACAGTAATGTTGTGGAAGAACCTGAAGCAAATAGTTCATTGAGGCAACCCACCAACATCGCAGAGTAGAAACTGTTCTGTACTGAGGAATGGGCTAAAATTCCTCCAAGCCGATATGCAGGACTGATCAACAGTTACTGGAAACGGTTAGTTGCAGTTTTTGCTGCTAAAGGGGCTCACACCAGAAACTGAAAGCAAAGGTTCACATACTTTTGCCACTCGCATATATGTAATATTGGATCATTTTCTTCAGTAAATAAATGACTAGGTCTACATTTAGGACTTGTGTGAAAATCTGATGAAGTTTTAGGTCATATTTATGCAGATATATAGAAAATTCTAAAGGGTTCACAAACTTTCAAGCACCAAAGTAAATACAAATACATTTGCAAGTTTATTTAGATAACTTGTCAGTTATGGTAAAATTATAACTATGGCATGAGAGGGCTATGGGGTGTACCATTTTTTAACATCTATGGCCTCATAAATATATCAAGAAAAAGCTTTTATTTTGCCAGCTATTTGATTTCATTGGCATTTAATTCCTGAATATCACCCCAAAAATATGCACTGTGGAGATCTGCAGGAGATAAAAATAAAATCACTTATTGAAAAGATTATTTGTTTTTAACTCATTCTCATGGGTTAATCATTGATCAATTATCATTGTCTTTCTTATCTGAACTTTTATTTTATAATAGTTAAATATAATTATTTATTTCTTTATTTACTTATTTGTGGGCTAGCTGTTGGGACTAACTGGCTTACTATGAGGCACTCAGACCTAGTTGGCCAAAATGTAGTAGAAATTAGCTTGTTATAGGCGCCTGGTCTGTGTGGGCTATATCAAGTGGTGGAAAGAATAATCTATAAATTAAAGCATATTATGAATTTTAGGCCAGTTTGAACAGAAATATAGTAGAATTGTTTTATTTTGGAGCCAAATAAGGCAGTGTTTAGGTGGGTGTACTAGAGAAAACTACTGATTATAGATGATTTAAAAATACTGTGACTCATTTATATTGTCTTATTGAATGTGGTCTTTGTCCCACAAACTTCCTACTCACGCCCTTCAAGTAAAAAGCTCTTGCTTGTGCAACTTTTACATTGCATCCCGTCTAAGCCCAGGCTCAAGCATACTAGTCTCAAGCAAATACCCTTCTGGCATATTTTCAATATTTCTATGTGTTTGTGTATCTGTTTAAAACACATTGTCTGTTCAATCTGAATAATGTATTCATATTTAGTTTCATCTGTGGAGTATCACATGCAAAGGGAAACAGTCAAAAAAAGAAACAGTCATATGCATCATTATACAAGTACATTAACCTTGTCTGACAACTGAGAAACAACAGTCTATTATATTTTTCTTTGAGTTTTTCTTCAAATGAGAAAGTATAGTTTAAATCTGTCAAACCAGGTATATGGGTTTGGGTTGATTTATCAAAATGCCAAAGCCCCATGTCACATTGCACTGGGAACCATCACCATAAATATAATCACCATTTCTGCTGAACATTTCTGCTGAACATTTCTAATAAACATTTCTGCTGAACATTTCTGCTGAACATTTCTACTGAACATCTCTACTGAACATTTCTGCTGAACATTTCTGCTGAACGTTTCTGCTGAACGTTTCTACTGAGTGTTCCTGCTGAACATTTCTATTGAACATTCCTGCTGAACATATCTTCTGAACATTTCTGCTGAACAATTCTGCTGAAGATTTCTGCTGAAGATTTCTGCTGAAGATTTCTACTGATCATTTCTGCTGAAGATTTCTGTTGAACATTACTACTGAACATTTCTAATGAACAATTCTGCTGAACATTTCTGCAGAACATTTCTAGTGAACATTTCTGCTGAACATTTCTACTGATCATTTCTGCTGAACATGTCTGCTGAACATGTCTGCTGAACATGTCTGCTGAACATTACTTTTTTCTCCCTTCCCTTTCCCAAATATTTCATTGAGAAGAAAAAACAAACCAAGCAACACACAGCAGAAATCGTTCACAGTTTTGTTTTTTTTTTCTTTTTATACTAACAAAGGAAAACGAAATTAAAAGTACAAACACTAAAAACAACCCCCCCCCCCCCCCCCGCCCTCCCGGCTCATCATGGCTACCCAATAACTGTCGCTGGTTATATAGATATTGTAAAACCCAACAACAGGCACAAAAATTTAAGTTTACCCAGAATGACACCTTTAAAAAAAATAAATAAATTATAATAATAAAAATTATATTATGTTGTAAGGCATGCCAAAATTTAACAGTATAATATACATCAAGATAAGCTCAGCAGGGTTGTGCAGAAGGATCCAGTGCTGCTCTGAAGAATAAAGCAGTTGCTGAGAATATATGAATACATCTAGTCACATAGTTATATGCTTAAAAGGTAGCATAAAATTGCTGACTGTAGATTGTACAGCGAACAACTTTAACCATATTTACCGAACTGTAATGTCATACATTGTATAAAATGAGACATAACCCAGTGCATTTGCTCATTTTGTCTGACAATTTTAAAGAAAGCAAGTCAGAATTGAGGCAGGATACAACTAACATTTTACTTTTCTTTTTCTAATATTTGTTTTTATACCCATAATGACACCTCTTAAAAAAACTGAGCTCTTCCCCTCATTTATTGTGTATTTCCTCGTAGACTTGCCATTTCTCTGAAACAAGAAATTTACACTTGAACAAAAAAAGGGGAAGAGTTGGCAGTGGAATCAGAGGTAAGGATTTTGTAAATGTGCTGGAATGTATATGTTGTAAGGCATGCCAAAATTTAACAGTATAATATCTATCAAGATAATCTCAGCAGGTTTGTGCAGAAGGATCCAATGCTGCTCTGAAGAATAAAGCAATTACTGAGAATATATGAATACATGAATGAATCTAGCTATTTTGATCTTAACATATGGAGATGTTGTATAGTAGTTTAAGATACATATGTGCTGAACTTTGGGCATAGATTTGTGTGAATTATATAACATATTTACCTTAATTTTGTTCCCTTATCTATTCAACTGAAGCAAGGCTTCAGGTTCGGGTCAAAATATGGCTACAGAAAGATACAAGGTGAGAAGTTGTGTAGACATGTATTTTTATTACATTGTGTATTTTTATTAGCAAAGTGATGGTTAAGTGTTTTCTTATGAAGAAGTACGATGTAGAGGCTGGGTGGCTAGACTTACATTTTTTTAAAAACAATAATAAATATTCGTCAAGTGTTAATAAAAAATTAATGTTATCATCATAGCATTATGATCATTATGATGATTATGAACCCAACATAATCTGTTGGGTTTTCTAGCTGAGAGGGTCCATTGTTTTGTGCTTCTATTTTTGGGTCATATATGCTGCTTCTGCGTTGAGGTCCTACATTCGTACACAGAGGTGAAATAAATGTTGTGCCTTAATCATTCAGAATATTTTATTTTTTTGCCATTCCAACTGTCCCTCTGACCTGCTACAGACTCCTACAGAACATGGTGCTTTTGGTGGCAGACCACCCAATTTTTAGGTGTGCAAAAATAATGGAACAGATAGTCTTAAAGTGAAAGAATTAAAGTTAGGGGGGGGGGGGGGGTGTCTCCCTTCAGTCTCCTCTTCAGTAAGTGAAATGCTGCTCAATTGGATTAAGGTCTGGTGATTGACTTGGCCAGTCTAAAACCTTCCACTGTCCAAAACTGATAAAGTCCTTTGTTGTGTTGGCAGTGTGTTTTGTGTCATTATCTGTCTGTATGATGAAGTTCCTCCCGATTATATTGGATGCATTTCTCCATAATTTAGAAGACAGATTGTTTCTGTAGACTTCTGAATTCATTGTGCTGCTACCACCATGAGTTACAACATCAATAAGATTAGTGAGGCCATTACAGAAGAAGCAATGCAAGCCCAAGCCATGAAACCACCTCCACCATGTTTCACAGATGAGCTTGTATGTTTTGGCTTTTCCATCACTTTAATTGAACTTAATCTTGGGTCCAGAAATTTTGTGGCTTATCTCTGTATTTCTTTGCAAATTCCACTCTGGCTTTTTGATTCTTACGTCTGATGAGTGGGTTGCATGTTGTGGTATGGACTCCATATTTCTGCACTTGAAATCTTCTTCAAATGGTGGCTTGAGATACCTTCACCCCTACCCTTTGAAGGTTGTTGGTGATGTTACTAACTATAGTTTTGGAGTTTTTCTTCCTAGCTCTCACAATTTTTCTGACATCAACTACTGTTGTTTCCCTTGGCCAACCTGTTCCATAACAGGTTGTTTGTACTGTACACTACTGGTTTCTTTCTTTTTCAGGACATTCCAAATTGTTGTATTGGCTATGCCCAATGCCTTTGCAATGGCGCAAATAGATTCCCTCTTTTCTCAGCTTCAAAATGGCTTTCTTTTCTTCCATAGACAGCTCTCTGATCTTCAAGTTGGTTTATCCATTTTACCAAGAAATGCGGTCTTCACAGGTGAAACATGGGGCTCAAACCAAGAGTAGACCTTCAGAGCTATTAATTCTTTAAATAATCAATTTAACAAATCACACCTGGGCAGCAAGAAACACCTATCAGTCACATGCGCCAATATTTTTGATCACTGGAATAAAATGGGTGGGTTCAAACAAAAGGTGCCAAGTTGTTTAACAGATCTACATGTAAATATAAGGAAATTAAAGCTAAAATTGATCTGTTGTCTCATTCATCTTTTGAGCTCAAACCTAAACGTCTTCAATAGAAAACAATAGAATTTGTCTTGCTATTCCAATATTATATTATAAATGTAACTATAAATGTCAATGTTCCTGGTCATTCGCCAGCTTAGCTAGAACATTCTAAGGAATGCTGTATGATGGCAGTATTTATGGCAAAATATTCTCATACTTCACTATATAACCTTGTTGGAAAGACATAACAGTGATGGACATAACAATAATGGCAGCTATATTTGCATTGCTAGTTCTTATGGATGAAGTGAGAATTTTTTAAATTGCAGATCTTCAATGACTCTGTCCATGGCCATATCAAGATGCATCCGCTGCTGGTGGACATCATTGACACACCAGAGTTTCAACGCCTGAGGAACATCAAGCAGATGGGAGGAATCTATCGTGTCTTTCCAGGAGCTTCTCACAACCGCTTTGAGCACTCCCTCGGGTAAAAATGTCAACACATTCATATGAACAGGAAACTATGTTAGGTGGAGGGCAGTGGCAGCTAATGTGGGGAGCAAATAATACAAATTTTAATGATAATACATTTACAAAGACATTTTGATACAGCATACTAGGAAAATCAGTGACAATAAAGGGACTAGGTTACTTTAAAAATAGAGATGCAGAAGGCAGATTATATTTAGTACAGATTCGCATGACAGTAATGAGTAGTCAGTGTATCTAGATGTTCGGAATTTGTCCAGATCAGAAGATCATAGGTTCACTCGCTGAAGCCAAAAGTTGGATTACGACAGTGAAATAACACAAGCACAGAGATTACTTTAACTGCATATATTAAATGCAATGCACTATAAGAACAAGTGCAATGGCAAAGTAATAAAATGGAAAAGTGGAAAAGTGGGATCCCAAATATACAAAAGAAGAAAAGAATCAAAATAATAAAAGATTAGTACAGTTAGTGCAATCAAATTAGACTAGAACCGGGTCTGTTAAAATAAAAGTTCACAGTCCATCGATTGCACTGATATTGGATTAATGCAAGGTGGGTATCTTCCTCCAGGGAAAGCAAGTGTCAGTGTGCGTACAGTTCTACCTGACCCCTTGGGTCAAGGGGAAATAGTTGAAGGCTCCCTGGCTCAGTGTTTCTAGGTTGCAACCTCATAGCTACAACCAGGCTCTATAACAAGGGGGTTGCCTCGCCATCCAGTACTGGAACAGTTCTCCGAGGATCTCCAGAATCTCCACCACCGGTTCAGACTCCACCAGTAACAGCGATCACTCACCATCTGAATCCAACAATAAAACCTGACCTATATGGAATAGGTCAACATAAAATTACCTCACAGCTAACACTATTGACATTGCTGTCATAGGCTAAGGCTAGTCTCAATAAACACATTCAAAATACACTTAATAGCCCTAGATGCATGAATGAAGTGCATGAAAACCAGCTCTCCATTAGCATTAACCCTAACCATGTAGGACCCTGGTGTATGTGGGATGGGTGTAGGTTCAAGACGGTCTGTTGGTTGCTGTTCAGAGTGCGAGACTGAGCACAGACAGTAAAGGCTTTAACAAACATCTCAACATAAGAAAATATAGATTGTCACAAGAACTTCTCAACTAACATTTTGGTCCAATAAATACCTGAATGACCAGAGCTGAGGGACTTGTGCACCCAGTGGATCACCAACTCATGCACATTTTGTGAGACATCACTTTTCCAGCAAGGAAATGGTTCATCTGGTAGGGATCACTGGATGTCTTCCATGATTTTCAAATTAATGTGTTCTTAAAATGTAACTTGGGGATGATAGTGTGGAAGAGAGTTTTGTTAGGTGTGGCTTCATGTAAAGGTTATCATGCCTTGGTATTCTTTGACCCAGGTCTGTAAGTTATAATGAAATTGAAGCAAGTGAAAAAGAGGGCTGGTCTGGCTTGATCTGGATTCATTCATTTCACAGACTTTACATATACAAGATTTTGTTGATCAGTGTGTATGCAGAAGGGATGTTCAGATCCCTAGAGCCAATGTCATCATTCCTCTAGCAGGACTTTTGAGAAGAATGCACACAGGTGAAGCTTTGCAGAATTACCATGATGTTGAGAGAGTACATCTCCTATGCCATTTACAAATGGGAGAGAAGGATCAGGATGATGTAGAATGGGTGCATTTTTAAATCTTTCTGTGAGTGTTTGGAAAGGTTGAGTGAACTCTCAAGATTTTAATACCTTGAGAAGGGATATCAGTAAATAATCAGCAATGCTTTCCAGTCTAGTGGATGTCTATTGAAAATATAAAGTTCTTAAAACTCAGGGAAGGGTGAAATGTCCTGAAACAACAGGACAGTTGCAAACCATAACTATGCAACTTTAACAAAATATAAGAAGAAAGAAAGAAAGAACTGACAGTCAGCTCACAGTTGCTATGCACTTTTAGACAGGGAATTTTTTAACATAAACTGTTGTTGGGAGCTTTTCTATGAATTAATTCTGTAATGTAAATTCATTTTTTTTTTTTTTTTAATAAAGGTCATCAATCTACAATTACTTTTGATATGCTGCTGAAAACACTCACTAAAATACATAATTATGTAATATCTTGCAATAATGATAACAATGGTCATACTACGTCTTGTTTCTTTTAACAGTGTGTGTCATCTGGCAGGGGAACTTGTACGAAGTCTGAAAGCTCAACAACTTCAAGCTCAAAAAGCTAAAGAAGCTCAAAAAGCTAAAGAAGCTCAAAAAGCTAAAGAAGCTCAAAAAGCTCAAGAAGGTCAAGCAGGTCAAGAAGATCAAGAAGCTCAAGAAGGTCAAGAAGCTCAAGAAGGTCAAGAAGCTCAAGAAGGTGAAGAAGATCAAGAAGGTCAAGAAGATCAAGAAGCTCAAGAAGGTCAAGAAACTCATGAAGTTTCAAAAGATGAAAAAATAACTAGTATTGATATGTTCTGTGTTCAGATTGCAGGATTGTGTCATGACCTGGGTGAGTTATTCATAATGCATTAGACTATAACAATTAGATAGTTGATTAACACAAACCAAATTTAAATCCAGATGCAACCAGAATCTATTTGTGACTTACTAACAGAAGATAATATCATGTATTATAATATAATAGTGACATATTTAATAAAATAATATATTCCACAGCTTAGATAAACTGTGCAGTTGGCATGACTTCACAATTATACTGTTTTATCTGTTTATATACTGTATTGTGTAAGCAGGTGTCATGTAATAAATGTAAAGGACACTAGGATGGACGCAAGTGCAGATAAGAGATTTTACTTAAAGAGAGGCAGGCAGACAAATCCAAAACATCAGACAGAAGCGTGGTCAAAAAACAGGCAATGGGTCAGGCGACTGGCAAACAGGCATAAATGAGGCAAAACCTGAATCAAGAATGAGGTCAAAACAATAACGAGTGAACCAATAACAAACGCTTGGAATATGGAAAACTCACGTAATACTTCGCAGAGTCAGTGTTAGAACCATTGAAATAGAAATACATTGGAATGGCCGTAGGGGTCGCCACGTGGGTTTCCTGGCCACCGTCTTGCTCAGTGCTTCATGGAGACAGCTGTGTACATTGTTTACATATGGAAGAGATACATTTTCGACAGGGTATGCAAGTGGAATAATGCTGCATGTGCCATCAGTCACCATACTTCGAAAGATCACATATGTGGAAAATATAATAAAGAGAATATATTCTCTTTCTTCGTAAGGATTTTGCCAAATTTCACAGACAGTTTGCAATGGCCTTAGGCTTTTGATCTCAAGCTTAGCAGAATAGTGTACCATTCTATAATTTAATAGGTTCATAAAACACCTATAATAATGAAAAATAAATGTCATTTTAATAAAAATAATGAGATGGCCATTAAAATAACAATAAGACATACCCTTAAAAGCTTCCAGTTTTGCTTCCAGATCAGCTGACAGTTGGTTACTCTCTTTAGGACTTTTTTAGGACTTTTTTCCCTTGCTGTTGTGTTTTTCAGGTCTTTTTGGAGGTGATCTATTCACTGCCAGAGGTCTTTTACAATTTTTGCTGCACTGGTTTGCTGTGATATGACAGCAGGAAGTGTAACTGATACTGTGTACCTCATTACCATAGTGTCCTTTTCTCAACAGTGCATGCATAGGCCTTTATTTCTGCAAATTAATTGTTCTTTAGTGAAAGAAAAACAAATTAGTAGAATTAAACAAAGGGGCTAACACAGAACTAGTGAATGCTATCGGAAAAAAAGCATTACTAGGATGAGGTGGAGACAGGGCTAGACTAAAACAGGACTCAAAGAGAAACACAAGTGTAACTACAATGCATTTGTCACCATGGGAACAACAATGCAATGGTGGAAACTAACATAAATATTGTCCATTTGACTGTTTTGTAATATGTATATACCTATAACTGATGTAATTGTGAAACTTAATCTGTAGTCTGTTTTTCAATTGAAGGTCATGGCCCGTTCTCACATTCATTTGAAGAAGTCTTGAAGGAGCTAGCAGAGAAAATGGTAACTGAACAATCTGAATAACTTTAAATTTACCAGTAGGTTAAATTTGATTATTTCATTTAAATAGCTAAGATAAATGCAAGACCTTGGTTTAATATAGAGTTATTTCTTTTATTTTTGCTGTTTTTGTTCTCTTCCCAACAAGGTTTCAGAAACAGGAGAAAGTGAAACTACAGAAGCTTTAAAAAACTGGAAGGTGAGGATTTTGTGATTGTTTATATTTATTTATTTATTCATTTTCATATGATTCATTTACATGTGAGGTCATAAGTAGATGACAGATTAGCAAAGCTATCAAAGACACCATCGGCATACAGATTTCTAACTTGTTTAATGCCCTTGTCATACCACACTTAAAATGTGGAGTCCAAACACGATGGAGGAAATAGATGGTTGTTGTCTAAAGGACCCAAAGAGGATGCACCTACAAACTTAAAGCGCCGTCTAAATTTATACCAAATCTTAAATGTGCTGAGAACAGCTAGATTATCAGTATATAGGGAGATTTTGTAGGTAGAGCGGAATAAAGTAAAGCAGGTAAAGAGGATTCCCTACAAGAAGATAGTTCCAATTTACACCAAGAAGATCCAGGAGATTTAACCCAGTAGCAAAGTTTATGGATGTGCGCAGCCCAGTAATAGAATTGAAAATTGGGTAATGCAAGTCTGCAAATCTCAGGAAGCTCAGCCGAATGCTTTGAATAAATTATATTAAAGAGTGTACAGGTATTGAAAACAATTGTCGTCCCTTTATAAAAACCGTTCTGCTCTTCAGATATAATATAAGGGAGTACATTCTCTAAACGAGATGCCATTACTTTCGCCAACACCTTTACATCTGCATTAAGCAGAGACAGCGGTCTATAAGAACCACATGAGGATGGATCCTTACCCTCCTTAAGAAGGAGAGCTATCGTGGCTTGTGTCAGAGTTGGAGGCAAAGACACACATTCCAAGGATTCGTTGAACATAGCCAAAAGCAATGGAGCTAATTTTACAATAAACGTTTTAAAAAATTCAATTGGAAACCCGCCCGGGCCAGGAGCTTTGTTAGATTGAATTTTAACTGAAATTAAACTGTCTTCAAGAGAGAGTGGGGATTCCAGTTGCATGACAGTATTCGAATCAATAACAGGGTAACAAAGGTTTTGAAGAAATGCATTCACTTTAGTATTGTCTGTAGGAAATTCGGACTTATAAAGAGAAGAGTAAAACGATTTAAAAGTAGCATTAATTTCCATGGGATCTGTAGTGACAATATTATAAGTGTTTTAAATACTAGGTATGAGATGGGAAGTGGCCTGTCGCCGCAGCTGATGTGCCAGTAAACGACTCGGCTTGTCGCCATGTTCATAATATGAACCACGAGTACGTGACAACTAGCGTTCCGCCTCTTTAATCGAAATAAGATTAAATTCTGCCTGCAAGTCAAGATGCTGTTTAAGAAGTTCTGGAGAAGGGTTCAATGCACATCTTTGATTGAGGTTACTGATAGCAGATGTAAGTTCATTAACCCTAGCAGTGTGTTTTTATTACAGAGAGCAGAGTAAGAAATAATCTGCCCTCTGATATAGGATTTAAGAGGTGGAGTCATTCTGATTGAAGAAAAGAAAGTCATCAATAGAAGTAGAAATGAACTCACAGAATTCACTGTCTGCCAAAAGAAGAGAGTTAAATCTCCAAGGCAGTGGGCTACGTTTATAAATAGAAAGATGAATATCTAATTGTAGAGGCGCATGATCAGAAATTACAATACCCAAATAGTCAAAAGAGACTACACAAGGACCAAGAGTGCTGTCTATAAAAAAATAATCAATCCTCGAATAGGAATGATGCACCTGGGAGAAGAAAGAAAACTTTTTAAGAGAGGGGTTACGGGATCTACAGGGATCAACGAGACCATTCTGACACATAAAATCGGAAAATGTTTTAGACATAGCAGGTTGATTCAGAGAACGGGGATTAGACCGATCTAAATTTGGGTCAAAAACACAGTTTAAATCTCCCCCGGAAAATCAACAGGTGAGTATTTAAGAACGGGCGATTGCTCAACAATCTATTAGCAAATTCCATGTCATCAAAGTTTGGAGCGTATACATTTACCAACAACACCCGTCTTTGCATTACAGTACCAGCAATTTTGTGATTGTAAACAAAACAAATATTCTGTTCATTTTCAGTCTGAAAGTTCAGGGTGTTCATTTGATGAGATCTGGTGTAAATGGTACATTGTCATCATAGCTAAATAATACATATTGATTGATTAGTTTATTTATATTGCTCTTTTACATGTTTTTATTTATTTTTATGGTATAGCATGAAGCACAATCAGGCAAAATGTTTGACCTGCTGATACAAAATGGCATTGAGGAGAAGATGACGAGTGGATGTTATCAAGATGAAGACGGTGAAGATTTACATTTTAAACCTGAAGACTTCAAGTTCATCCATGAGCTTATTGAAGGACCACCACCTTCGAGACCTTCTAATAATGTAATAATAATAATAAAAATACATATATAAAAAATACATATATATACACTGTACATACATACATACATACATGCATACAAGGCTCAGTCTTAAAGTAGCTAGTAACATAAGATAAGATAATACTTCACAGTGAACAATGACACACAGAAAATAAAAGGCAGACTAATCAATGCAAAACATATGAACACAGTTGGGCAGAAACCCAGTGAGAGGATGAAAACAAATACTGTATATAGAAATGGCATTCATCACCAAGGCAGAAACTGTGACTGAAACCTCACCCGCTTAACATGTGGCTTCCCGAGCACAATTATGAGAACAGGAAGGGGGTCAATAACCCTGCTTTAATTTCTGCATAAATAAAAAAATAAAATAAATAAACACATTGATTTAAAAAATGAACACACAAAACTGGTTACTTGTTCTCTATTGTTTTAAAGTGCCAGTGATTCGTACATCAAAAAAGCAGCACAATGTAGGCATTTTTAGCAAAAGTCTGTATGGACATTTTTAAATTCAACTGAACTCAGTGGAGACTCCTGCTAAGATGGTGACATCATTGACATGTTTGACTTGTCTAAGCCCTACGATCTTTTTTCATATGACAAAAATACAAATCGTGGCATTTACAAATTTCTTTTGTACCTTAGAATATTAGGAACTCTTAGGGATTCTTTGTTTGTTCGCTGGGGGAAGGATTAAAGGTCTTCAAGTAGAACTATTTTAATGAAGCTGAGAACCGCTAATTATCCAGTGAACACTTAAAGAAGAAACCATTTTCTAGGAGTGTATGTGGGTCAAAATGGCCATAGGTAGACTAAAAGTTCATTATAAGACAACTCTCACAGTCAATTTCTGTTTGTTTGTTTTTTGTTCTTATTATCTGTATATGGTTTGCCTCATGCAGTGGTCCTACGAAGGAAGAGGCAAGGAAAAGTCTTACTTGTATGAAATTGTGGCCAATAAACGCACAGGCATTGATGTTGACAAAATGGATTATATCAGCAGGTGAGTTTGCCTTGTGCACATTTTGTCTGTGAAATGCATGTTTGTTTTTAATTAATGCCATTCAATGTTAACTTTCTATGAAAGGTATAACATGCTATATATTTATATTTCCCTTTTCCAGAGATTCCCAACATCTGGGAATGAAAAACAACTTCTCACACAAGCGCTTTATGATGTTTGCACGCGTTTGCACCAACGAGAAGAAAGAAAAGCAGATTTGCATGAGAGATAAAGTAAGTTTTAATGTGTGGGAAGTTGTTAATGCACCAAGACATGATATTACAACATAATTTTTTTCTATTCTTTTTTTTTTCATCAAGGAAGCGATGAACATGTATGAACTTTTCCATAATCGATACATGCTTCACAACAATGTCTGCAAGCACAAGGTTGTGGTGGCAATAGAAATGATGTGAGTTAACTTGGAAAATCAAACTGCGTTAAATTTCATGTGAGATTTAGGCAAACACCAGTTGTCGTGCTGGTCAAATATAATGTTTATTCCTCTCATATTTACAGGATTGTTGATGCACTTTTGGCAGCTAATTACATTGGCTTGAGTGGCATGATCTCTGATAAAGTTATGGACCCTAAAAGATACCGGCAACTCACAGGTTCACACCTCTGTCTCACCTAGACAATACTTTTTGTCAGATATTTCCATCTTATATGTTTTTATTAAACATAAAATATACTCACACACATCGTTTGGCTGGGCTTTTTCACAAAGCCTGTGATCTACTGTAAATTTTTTAATACAGTTTAATAGAATTTAAATGAATACACTGCAGTATCGGCTACTGGAGTTGGTTCTATATAGTTATCTCCCTCTTTTCAGATGACATTCTTCAGGAAATTATGCGGTCAGATAAGGATGGTCTCGAAAGGTCAAAGGAAATCATTACAAGAATTGAGAAACGTGAGCTTTATAAGTTCATCTGTGCCAAAAAGCTGGATTGTGCTGAACAAGAGTTGAATAATCCTGAAAAAAAGAAGGTTAGACATCTTCATTTTTACAATTGTTTACCAAATTACCAGTTTCTATTACTGAATACTGACCTTTTAAACACTCTTATTAGTATTTTGGCCATTTTTATCATTTGCCATGTGCTAGTGACATGCTAATTCATTCTAGTCTATTTAGCTGATCAGGATCACTTGCAAAATGATAGTGTGTGTGTGTGTGTGTGTGTGTGTGTGTGTTACTAGGAAGTGGTGAAGAAATGGCTGGATGAAACAATGAAAACTGATGTGAGTGAAATTTTGAGTTTTAAGTTGTTTTTTGAAATCCAGAGAAAACCTACAACCTGTCCCTCAGTTTTTTGAGTTTTACTGATTTTATCGAGAGGTCTGTTTCACGAAGCAACACGTTGTTGAGACCGACAAACCAGCGTTTGCTCAAATTAAACTCCAACATACCTGGGAAGACACTAAAACTGGCTTCGTGAAACAGGCTGACAGGTCGGATTTGTTTGGTTTTGTCAACTCAAAACTTACTCTGCAACTCTTCATGAAACAGGCCTCGGGTTATGACGGGCCTCGTCATGACGCTGTTTATCAACTTTTTCAGTCAACCCAGGTTTTAACTCTGAATCAACGTTTACTCAGCTTGCGCATTCACATAAAAGCCAGAGCTGTTTGCGGCAAACAGCCAATAAGCTCTTTTCACTTGATGTAAGGCAACTTCCATTCTGACTCGGAGCGGTGTCGTTTACGTCCGCCAGCATAGTGGAATGCTAGTGCCACCAGCATGGAGTTTACCTAGTCCCTTGTTCATCTGCCACAAATATTGCTACATGATGTACAACGACTTGCAAACAAATTTTCGTTTATGACACGTTCCAAATTTGATAAAGGCTACAAATTCTTCATTGCACAGTACCTGATTAGGAAAGCCAGTACCTGATTATGAAGATACGTGTTTTCGTCTTTTCTAGCCCTTACATTAGTGAAGGTGCTAGTATAATGGTAGTTGATATTATCAATATGTTAGCTTTTTGTTTTGCGAATAGAAAGTCTGTAGACCATATTCTTAATTAGGTTACTGCAGTACAGACCACAAACTCCTGTTGCAACCATGTTTCCATATTACTGCTGTTAGCTACAGATTCTGGATTGTAAGATAAAAGCCAAATTTATTCATGGTTAAAGTTGTACTTTTTATAGTTTCGAATGTAGTTGTCGATGAGGTGACAGTGAGAGGGCAATGTCACAGGTCCATGAGGAACAATGAAGAGGTTTCTCAGATGAATAGTTCTCTAACATTATGATTACAGAGTTTAGTTTTCTTTTTGTTGTGTTTTCCTGCAATGCATTTTTGTTGTGTTTTCCTGCAATGTTCCTGTTGCTAATGTTGCTCCTAGCTATCCTACTTTCCCAACCATGTAAAACAGGTACAGAATAGTAAATTGGAAATGATCAATAAATTTACCAATAGAACCTGATTGTAAATGCGTAAACATTATTAGTCTTAACTTCACTGTTCGTATTTCGAGTTGTTGAGTATGTGAAGGTAAAATGGAAGTACAAATACTCTGCTTTGCGGAAAAGCGGAAGTAAACTGATGTCATTGTGAAAAAGCAGTCGCGCATATTTCCGGTTGAAGAGCAAGAAATTATTATGCAGAAATATGAATAATTTAAAACTACAATAACCACAAATATCTTATCATTGCGGTTACCAAAGCTCGGGAAAACGGCTGATTTTGTAAACGCTTAAGTTTACTTTCATAGGCTCACAATGAAAATAAACAGATTAAAAACGTATAAACCCCAACATATTTCATGTAATTTCATGTTTAAATAAATGTACATTTTTTAATTAAATATGAATAAAATAAATATCAATTTGTGAAAATATATTAGGACAGTAATAATTCCACCCCAAGAAATGTACCACTCGCAAATTGCGGTACAATAAGCATGTGGCTTCAGCATGTCACATTGTTTATGTGCTAAACAATCTGGTGAAAACTGATATCTTTCATATAGATGGTCATGGGGAAAAGCCAACACAAACACTAAAGAATTAACTTTGATACATCAGATTTATATCACTTTGCTCATAGCTGATTGGTCCAAGTTGGGTTTTGAGTTTTCTTACCCAGAATAAAACTGCTCCAGAGCAGATTAGCCATGTAGGGTAAATTGACAACGAAAAACCAGAGTTTCACTGGCTTTGTGAAACAGGCCTCAGGAAGACAGGACATTAGATAGTCAGTTAGCTATATTCCATATTAGCAATGGAATTTTAAAATGTCTTTAATTATGTTATATTTCTTTAATTTTAATTAATTATTTTAAATTCAATTATGTTTTTTTCAGCACTAATGCAAAAATCATTCAAATTTCATTATCATTAAATATGTTGCACTTTTCATTCGTGTTAAACACAGGCTACCAAAATAAAAGTGACAGAAAACAATCGATAACCATAAAGCAGTCAAATGTTGAGGTGTGGTGCAATCAGAGGTAAAATCCAAAGAGCACCAAACAGGTGTGTTATTAGAAATCAGGTAATCGGTTGTTGCTGTCATGGAGGTTGAAGTACATCAGCTGACCTGGTAACTGACCGAGGATTCTGGAAAACATTGTGTGTGTGTGTGTGTGTGTGTGTGTGTGTGTGTGTGTGTCAGTCTAAATTTCAAAGATGGCGGGAGTGGATCACAGAAAAAAATATCACTGAAGACCATTTTGCTGTCAAGGTAAGTGACAAAAAAATAATATAGAACTCCTATAATTTTAAGTGCCTTAAGATTTTGAGACCTTGTGCTGTTTTTGTTTTTTTAACATTCTATTTTTTGTTATTTATTTTTTAATACAGCCTGTCAGATATTCAAGTTTAAGGGTTTTAAAGCCACTATAGGCTACAGAAACCAATAAAGAATCTTAACATACTTTTTTTTTTTAATTTTTTTTTTTTTTTTTTTTACTTTAGCATGAGATAACACTCCAATAACAATAATGCTATGTACATACTGTATGTCTGATGTTGCTCTTTTAGAAGATAGTTCAGTTTTTACACCATTAAGTTTGTACACTAGCTACAACAGATGCATGGAAAAAATATAAGCAAAAACAATGTAACTGTCTTAAATTGCTTCATTTACTACAAAATCTGTATTTTACAAAATATTTGTGACTTTTTGTCTTCATCCATTATAGACTGCCAAATTAAATTATGGAAAGGAAGAGGAAGATCCAATCAAACATCTCAGATTCTACAGGAAAAATGACCTTGACTCAGCAGTGGAACTGGAGGAACATGAGGTAGATATGTGCATTATCTTTATGATTTATCTCTTCTACATTGTAGGGTGTATCCAAAACCGTACTTATATAAATTGCATCTAAAAACAGTCAACTTTACATTTTAATGCACAGGTTGTCTGTGTGTTCTCTAATTCATGATTGGTCTGAAATGACTTTTAGGAATGAAATGTCAGTCATTTTAAAGGGGTAATGACTAATGGTGCTCCTAAATTTCATGTTGAAATGGAATTAAGGCCAGTTCACACTGGACGCACATTACAACCTCATTCAATTCCATTTTAACAAGTGAGTCAATCCACAGCGCCGGCGTCAAAGTAAAGCATCAACTTCCAGCTCACCGGCCGCACTGCCCTTATATATCTTATATATCGAATTTGCTTCAAGTGAAGCATAAACTTCATAGAAATCCAATTAAAATCACAAAAGCACACTTTCTATACTCTGTGCACTTTATTTAAAAATCATATTCGACAAAGATTTCATAATGTGCAACCTGTAGCTGCATAGCAAAACAACCACACCAGTTATTACCAGTAGATCCACATATACCAGTTATTCACACTGTCCCACTGTCGGTCTCATGACACGATTTTAGGTGAACAGTTTTGTAATTATGGATCACTACAGACAAAATAGACTCGGTAATGAAGCTTCAAGAGCAAATGACACTTATTAATGTGTAATTAATTTGACTTTTTATTAAAAAAATATTTTGCTATGAGTTATAAACTGAGGAACAATTATACAGGAAACTAAGGAGTTAATGAGCAACACTGAGTGCAGGGGATTCCGGTATCTCTTGAACTAGGCTTATTCTATTGATTACTGAATATTAAACATATACTATTTCTGTCAAAACAAAACAAAATTGCTGAAAATCTAAATTCACATACTTATAACTGGTAATTGAATGCTGGAGTTGAACAACCAGAATATATTAGAAAACCAAATGGCACTGTTCAATAATATCTGCACTTGCTCTGCTTGAGCTTTTGTGCAACAATGGCATAGCAACGAAAGATCACAGAATGGCTGCAAAGTTACTCTTCATTAATACACTGAACAACAGAATAAAGTACAACATTACATTAACTGTAAAATGTAGTAAAATAATTTACATATTTTGTGATATACTTTGCTGTCACATTGTTGGGGAAATGGGTCTGTTCCTAATCAGGAAGCATTAGAAATGCAAGGTACATACCAGGAATATAGGTGCTTCACTGTAAATTTGATTAATTGGTTTCATAAAGTAATCAGTCTCGTGGTTTGGTTTAGAATTTGAATTAAAATCACAAACTTGTGATTTTAATCAAATATGTAAAAGTTACTAAAACTAACAGTGACTACGTTTACATGGACAGCAGTAATCTAATTATTGACCTTACTCTGAGTAAGATAATAATGTGATTAAGGTGTTTACATGAGTCGCTTTTAGAATTCTCCTGTCATGTTCCCGTTTTACATGTTATGGAACATAATTAGATTAATAGCACACGTCATTACGTCACTGCGCCACGCCGTCCGACGTCCCTCCAGAATTTCACGTATCAACATACAGTTCGTCTTCGTTATGGTTCGTATACAGTTTTGGGTGTTTTTATTAATTTTTTTTTTACAAACGCTTTAAGTGCAGTTTATTTGTCATGCTATACGTGCTAATAGACAACTGCTTGAAGCCGTGGGCTGCATCTCAAATCGTGTACTCACCGTCTATATAGTAGCCGAGATACATGTTATTTTCCCCACTACAGGCCTATAGTTTTCAAGAATGCGGTTTGGGACACAGCCGTACTCTCTTGTTTGCCGTAAAATGTTGAGCACTGCCGTGTGTGATCGTGTCCTGATGCAAAATGCGGTGAAAACTCTCACACGACGTTCATAATATGATTAAGGTGTTTACATGTCTGTAATACACGTCCATAATGCGACTGAAACAGGAATACTCCACCTGTCTTAATTTGATTAGAGCTTAATTCGAGTATGACCTTAATTAGACTAAGGTAATTAAAAATTCCTGTTTACATGGTAGTTTCTTAATCAAAGTATGGTCTTAGTTGGGTTAATAGTTGATTATTGTTGTCCATGTAAACGCAGCTAATGACTTGGTTTCTGAACGCTTAGGTGTGAATAGCTCAGCTTCTTGCAATACCAAAATAATAACCACAACACTGCAATGAAATGTCCGATAAACTGAATTTTTGAAACCCAGTGAAAAAGGAAACATCAAAAAAAGATAAATGGGGACTGATTGTGTGTGTGTGTGTGAGTGTGTGTGTGTGAGAGAGAGAGAGAGAGAGAGAGAGAGAGAGACTGTGACACACCATCATATTCTCTGACACAAGCTGTCACACTCTCACACATACACTGTCATACTCACACATGCACTATAATACTCTCTCTCTCTCTCTCTCTCTCTCTCTCTCACACACACACACACACACACACACACACACACAATCAAACCATTATTAAACCAAGTCCTTTTAGTTGATCACAGACAGAACATGTCTGTCTGTTCTGAAAACTTCAGGCAAAGCAACCTGCAAATCTGCAACTACGGACATGATGACATACAGTATAGTCTCAGTGGTATCAGTAGTTGAAGACAGTGATGTTGACCATTCTTGCCCAGAATCCACAACAGTATTACCAAAAAAAATTATAGCGTCTTCCAATCCCGATCAGTGTCAAAGTATTGATTTTGTATCCAAAGTCAAATCAAAAACACAAAAGCCAGCAGTGTGTGACAATCTGCATACACTCTCCATGCATTACTATTGTGTGGGGCTTGGGAAATATTATGTAACAGTCTCAATATATTAACTCTTTTGCTATTCTGCAGGTTTCATACCTTCTGCCCAACAGCTTTGCTGAAATCAAGGTGATGCTTTTCTACAAAGGTGATGCAAAACTCCCAGAAAACCCACCCATTAAAGGATTCTTGGACTGAAAAACCAAGTGAGGGATCAAGTGAAAAATCAAACTAGGAATCAAGCAGAAGTGAAGAATAGAGTGAAGATTCCAGCAAAGAATCAACTGAAAATCAAAGCTGTAATGCTGTTGAAACAAATCTCAATTATATAAACTGATCATTGGGGGGAAAAGAATCAATTTTCAAATCCCAGATTATTCTATACAATCATATATTCTACTGTACTCTCTCAGGTAGTAGATCAGGCAAAGGACTAGAGATAAATAATCTAGAGAAATTAAACTAATTTGTGCATGGTGAATGCAGGGATATTGATCTAAAATTCATATAGTGTGCATTTGTTTTTCTGTACTTTACATGTAGGGTAGGTTTCTTTTTGGACTTTTCCTTAACTTTTCATGTAGTTGACACTATGAGTGATTGTGATACTTTACACTCTTTAGTACACTGTTCATCATAAAAGAATGATTCCTCAAAATAACTTCATCAAAGTAACTTAATTAACTAACAAGTATCTCGTGTGCTATCATGTTGTTTTTTATTTTTTATTTTGCTTTTCTTTTAACATTTATTTCATGTACTTAGTTTAGGAGGTTACGGAATCTGAATCACATATTAGTACAAGTAATATAATCATGTTTCTCTTATAACTGGTAATACTTACATACTTACATAATATGGTTTGATCTGTGGGTTTATTTGTGGTGGGGGTTTTGATTTCAGCATATACAAAGTTAAATGAAATAAAAAGTTTAAGACATTGGCTATGTGATGATAGAATTGTGTGATTAAAAAAATATCTTAATTTGTGTGTCTGTTGTAGCTCAGTCGGCAGTGGGGGGATGGGGGGGGGGGGGGGGGTTCATGTTCCCTTACTTGTGGTCATCTTTTCCAAACACCTGCACCCTCCACTGTTTCCTACAATTTGCAGATAGAATCACAGAGAGATGTCTGTGATCAGGGGTGATCTAGTGCATTTGACAGAGTGATTCTAGAGCATTTTCAGCGGGTGGCCACTAGTTAAAAAATGAGCATTATAAAAATAAAAAAGGTACATTTTATGGTACACTATTAAAAAGCTGCAAATTTTTACCTGATCTAAGCCTTAAATTTAATTTTGTTTGTGTAAGCTAATGTATTTAGGATGATTCAGTTATGTTTGTTATTTTTGATTTGAATAAATTCTATTCATTTAAATGTTGTTTGATGTACATAAAGTAATATTTCTGTGAAGCCAGTGTTTATTTCTTCCCTTGTATTTTCACATAACTAACACTAGTCAGTAATATTCATCATTGATCCTAACAGCCATTTTCAGGCTTATGCTTTCATTGTTTAGGATCTACATACCACAAAGGCATACTATTATAATACTGACAAACACTGACCGAATACATTCGAACAATTTTAAAAAAACAAAAAGTTAACCATTTTCATGTTTTGGCCATAATCATACAGTATCTTTCACAATTTATTATTTTTTTCAGATTTCAAATACAAAATAAAAGTTGAGAGTTACACATAATGAAAGTTTTAGGACTATAACAGCTTAACTGGACTGTTTATCATCCAGGGCTGAGCCCAGATTCTTCTCCATCAAATAACATACTTCTAAATAGACTCTTTACATTTATTTTTTGTTATGTTTTGTTTTTTACATGTGAGGGCTAATTGCTTAAAAAAATAAAATCATAAAACGTGCCTCGGGTGTTATCATGTTTGCAGGACTACCACTAGTTTGGTGTCGCTAGCCAAGGGGAGACACAACTAAGCTATCATTGTATGGGTTTAGCTGCTACAGTACCATGTAAAGTACGTTATCGGTCCTTATGCTCTGCTCATATCATGGTCACGTAATTTGAAACTCATGTAGGCATTTACACACCTTGTTTTCCTGCTCAGCATGAGAGGATGGTAGTGTTTCAGTTTCAGCTCTTTACTAGTAAAATATAATAAATAAATAATAAAAAATTGGTGTACATCAATTTTTTCCCCCTCACACTGACAGACTGTGTGAGCTAGTGTTTGGCAGAATTGAGAGCCGTCAACCAAGAAGACATGAGTATTTCCACGTGTTTTCCTGTAAACCCTGTCTGATTGGTCTTGCCTCTGTTCACTGAAGATAAAATACAACACTCCGTTCACTGAAGGTACAAAATTACAACATTGTTACGTAGTGACAAAACGTTCCAAGTAGAGAATTATTTAGGGCTAAAGAAAAAATCTTCCGAGCTACAGCTTTGAATGTCAAGGCCAAGTTACGCCCCTAGCTACCTACCTCTACTTTTGTTTTTGCATCTCTCCAAGATTGATAACATCATTTCACTGTGTAAATATCACTTTCTCTGTCTGTGATGGCACCTAATATGTAGTATGTAAAGCATTTTGTAGAAATGTAAACCCTTATAGCCATATTCTGAATTTCTACAGGTGTTCATAGACTTCATCTTGTAGTTGGTTGTTTCTGTAGAAAAAGCAATTATTGTTGGAGACATAAATGTTCATTTCAATAATCCATAAGACTGAGACAAATTCAAGAACGGAACACCGGCAGAGCAAGAGCACTTGATAGGTGCAATGCTGTGCGGTAAAGGTGAGGATAGTACAGGTATATATACTGTAGTGTTCTTGATGAGCTGGGAAATGAATCACAGGTGTTAGTATACAGACGAGGCGGGGCTGTCGGTGTGTGTATCTGGGCAAGGTTGAGGCTGAAATCATACAGGGAAATGGCGTTCATTACAATTTGATGTCAAAACTAAATTGCATTTATATTAAAGAAAGATACACCAAGCACACTTTCAAGCTAAATATTTACCCCCAAAATTTTGGGCAACTGTATATATCCACATATTTCCTGTTACTCTACATTTCCTATGTTTCCAATGTAAGTCAATTAGGTACTTTTTTCCCCATTCGAGGTCATTACAAAATAAGTTATGAGACTATTTCTTATTTTATTTTATTCTGATAATATTTACTATATCAGATTTTCAATGGGTCAAAAGTTTACATACACTTTGTTAGCATTTGGTGGCATTGCCTTTTAATTCTTTGGGTAAATCTTGGGGTAGCGTTTCACAAGCTTCTCACAATACTGTGCTGGAATTTTAGCCCCCCTGACAAAACTAGTGTAACTCAGACAGGTTTGTGGGCCTCCTCGCTTGGACACAATTTTCAGGGTAGTCCACAAATTTTCTATGGGGTACGGGTCAGGGCCTGGTGACAGCCTCTCCAATACTTTCACGTTGTTGTCTTTAAGCCATTGTGTTACATTAGAGGTAATGTTACAGGAATGGTTCCATCACTCTGTCCAAACAGTTAACTTTTTGTTTAATCTTACCAGAGAACACTCGGCCGAAATGGTGGAGATCACCTATAAACTCCAGTCTGTTTATTCATGCCGGTTCTTTTAATTTTGTCACTGGTTTGTTCCAGTAGCCCAATGTAAACCTTGCCTTAGTGAGCTCCAGAATTAAACCATTTTTCTTCCAAATTTCTGTTAATATGAAATTAAATATGCTTACATTTTTTTAGCTGCTGCCCCATATAGCCTACAGACCACTTATGACCTCAGTTTGATGCACAGAAGCACTGCGTCGCAGCTTCATAATACATTCTGATAGTGTATGGATACCTTTTTTATTTTATTTTAAATCTCTCTTTTCACAATAACCGAAGTAAATATAGTCAAATATTATTAGAGGGCTACTGGTGTCATCTATAAATAAGTTTCTTGATTTTGGAAATATTGTCTTAAAACATATATGTTTTAAATCTCTTGAATTACATTCCATTTATTTTATTTTGTTACCTCATTCCTATTCTAATAAACTATTTCGACATGTGTAAACTATTTTGACATGACAAATGTGTATTTGAGCAGTGTAGTATGTGTCCAAGTTTTAGGTGTATCACTGGGGAGGACAGCTAATCCGCAAATAAGAGACTGTCCAGAAACCATAGGTAAGCCAACATTTATCATGTTCTACTCTTGCTGTTATATGTAGTTTGTTTTTTTATTAATTGTACTGTATTGATAAATACCTTACTTACTTACAGAACATAAAAGGCAGACTAATCAATGCAAAACATATGGACAGAAACCAAATGAGAGGATGAAAACAAATACTGTATATGGAAATGGCATTCATCACCAAGGCAGAAACTGTATACTGCATACTATTCTAGATCATTATTCAAGATTACGAACAATTTCCGCCTTACCTATAAAGGTTAGTATTTGAATTTTAATAAAGCTCTCATGTAGTCTTCAAATCTACTGAAAGATCTGTTTTGTGTACCAGTCCTCTGCCTTTCCTTGATTAGATTAGACAGAGAGATCACACAACTGATTACATAAATTTTTGTGTGGACATGCACACTAAGAAGGGCATAACTGTATACTGTATATCCCAAGCACAAAGCACATGTAAAGTCTGCACCGACATGAAAGAAGCAGCTTTTAGGAATTGTAACTGGATCACTGTAACTGGATCACTGCATCACTGAATATCTTCCATGATGTTCAAATTAATGTGTTCTTAAAACATGACTTGTGGAGGATAGTGTGAAAGAGAGTTTTGGTAGGTGTGGCTTCATGTAAATGTTATCATGCCTTGGTATTCTTTGACCCAGGTCTGTAAATTATAATGAAATTAAAGCAGTTGAAAAAAAGTTCTGGTCTGGCTTGATGTGGATTCACTCATTTCACAGACTTTACATATGCAAGATTTTGTTGATCAGTGAGGATGCAGAGCCATGTCATCATTCTTTAGGGCTGCACGATTATTGCCAAAATGATAATGCAGATTATTTTAATCAATATTGAGATCTCGATTATTTATCACAATTATTAATTGATTTTAGTGACAACATATTTTTATTGCACTTTCACATTTATTAAGTTTTCTCATGCCACAATATAACACACAAGTAGGCATGAGAAAACTTGAGCTGGTCAGTTATGATAGAATTTAGGAACATAGTGTGAACCATGACAAATTAATTTACCTTCTGATAAACTAAATGTAATATTTTCAGTTAATTTTACAGACTGTTTGCAAAAAATAACCATTAACCTGTTCTACCTTGTAAACAAATACAATAAACATCAATGTTAATGTTCAGTGTTTGAAGTCTGCTCCTCTTAAATATATTTAAAGCTACACTATTAGACATTTTCCACTGTTATGGTTCTGAGTCAGTTCTCGAACCGCTCTGTGTATATTGTGTATATATCTGAATAATCTCATGTAGGATGTGATTGGATGAGTTCATTTACCCGTCAGATGCAAAGCGCTTTAGGTTAATTGTGTTCATTAGGGATGCACCGATCAGGATTTTTACGACCGAAACCGATACAGATACCAATCTTTTTTTGTTTAAGCTTTAATCAGGAGGTCATAAACAGTTAAATGTAAGCTCTCTGCTCATCGCCACTGTTAATTGATAAATGAACAAGCATAAATATTTATTTTTAAATATCTTAAAAACAATAAAGACTCCTAATTAAGAGTAGACTAACACAAAAATGATCCATGTTAGGAAAAAGGCTAATAGCTTTGTAAGGAAATAGCGAACTAAGCTTAATGTCAAATTGATATTAAATGCAACTCATAGTAATTAAACATTATTTCATTTCTCATTTTATTTATATTTTATGAAGTTATTATATCTTTTTATATTAAATTATTTATTTATAACTAAGAATATTTTCTGTCTTTACATTTTAGTAGTTTTATTTTTGTTTGTTTACCAGTTTTTGATTCGTGCCCCAAGTACAGTGTCCATGTCTGCTGATAATATTGTGCTTGGGGGGATTGAATCAAAACATGGAAACTGGAGTTGTCTTTTCTAGTGATATCTGGCAACCGTGAGTTTAAATGAAGCGAATTAGAGTTAGTGAAGGAGAGCAGCAGTGTACTGTATGTTTACAGACTGAACAGTTGCTACTCTTGATTATGATTGGTGAGGAAATTTTTAATAACGAAGTTAGAATTAAACCCACCTTGTAGCATTAGCATTATTATTAATTTACTGAGAGGATGAAAACAAATACTGTATATGGAAATGGCATTCATCACCAAGGCAGAAACTGTATACTGCATACTATTCTAGATCATTATTCAAGAGTATGAACAATTACTGCCTTACCTATAAAGGTTAATATTTGAATTTTAAAAAAGTTCTCATGTAGTCTTCAAATCTACTGAAAGATCTGTTTTGTGTACCAGTCCTCTTCCTTTCCTTGATTAGATTAGACAGAGAGATTACACAACTGATTACATAAATTTTTGTGTGGACATGCAAACTAAGAAGGGCATAACTGTATACTGTATATCCCAAGTGAAAAGCACATGTAAAGTCTGCACCAACATGAAAGAATCAGATTTTAGGAATTGTAACTGGATGTAGCTGAAAATAGTTCAAAAGTAACTTAACCTGTCCAGATAGAATTTCTACTCTACTGCTGAAGACTTGTACAGAGTATGTGACCCAAGCTTGGGTCCCTATTTTACAATATTAATTGGACTTCTTGAACAATTCCAGAGAAAAGTTGTTTTTAAAAAAAAGACTATTGGCCTGTAGCTTTATGTCAGATAAGGTAGGCGGATACGGGTGCAATTGCAGTACGAGTTTATCATGAAAACACAACCAGACAAATCCAAATCGTAAGACAAAGTCATAACCAAAACCAGGCAATAATACTAAAAGGAGATGTGCAAACTACTCAAAAAGGGAAAAAGCAAAAAAATAAAAACAGGTAGAGAACAAGAACAGAAAGTGAGATAAACAACACATAATTTAATAAGCAAGGTGTAAGAACTGTGCAAAAACTGCTGGAAGGGTGCAATACTTGATGTGCAATACTCCTGGGGATGTGTAATACTGGAACTGTGAAATTCCTGGGATCATGGAACAGTATTGAGACTGTGCAATACTGTGATTTCACCACTATGCTATACTGTGTCCTGTGCAATACTGATGGAACTGTGCAATACTGTGATTTCACCATTATGCTATACTGTATTCTGTGCAATACTGATGGAACTGTGCAATACTGATGGAACTGTGCAATACTGTGAATACTGGGCTATGAAATATTAGGAATGTATATATGTCAGGTTGGCAGGTAGTGGAACTTGTCGTTGTAAGCCATTAATGCATGCTGAGTCCAAGAAAACTATTTTCTGATAGGAAAATAAAGTATTTCTTTTCTTTGCTTTGTTTTTTCTTTCTTTTCAGGTTTTTTGAAAAGTATGTTTTGTATCTCCTGACTGAATGTACTGTGCAAATGATAAATAAACTTGACGTGATTTGGCCCTCATTCCTCTTATTCTAATACACTGTTTTGACATGCAAATAAGTATTTGCCTGTGACCACATTTTCAGCAGTGTAGTATGTGTCCATGTTTTAGGTTTATCACAGGGAAAGGCCACAACCAAATCCACAAACAAGGGATTGTCCAGATAGTATGTCTGTTAGGCTATATATCCGTCACTCTGCTCACCTGTTTCATAGCATCAAGCTGTAAGCCAAAGGTAAGCCAACGTTTATCATGTTCTACTGTTGCTGTACATTATATGTAGTTTGGTTTTGGTGAATTGTACTGTATTAGTGTGGAATAGTAATAGTAGCTTTAACCAATGTGAATAGCAGAATTCTGTCACTATCTCTTCTGTTGCATTTACAAGCCACAACTCTTGATTTCTGCCAGCAACAGCACATGTGGTAACGCCTTAATATAAGGTTTGCTAGTAAACTCTTTAAAACATAGTAAAACATAGTTTAGTAATTAAAGATTGGATTAGGACTGAGTTTCCCAAAAGCATCGTAAGCAAAATTAAGATCATTTTAATTTTGGAACTGGAAAAGAGAGTGCTCAATGTAAACTTGCTCTACCATTTAACAATGACTTTTATCCTGAAATGCATTTGGTAAAATCTCCAGATTTTTAAAAACTCAGATGTATTAGGAGCAGAGTTGGGTGTAATCTAATTACTTCTTCTGTTAATACAGTAATCACTTATTGAATGATTATTTGTTTTTAACTTATTCTCATGGGTTAATCATTGATCGGTTATCATTGTCTTTCTTATCTGAACTTTTATTTTATAATAGTTAAATATAATTATTTATTTCTCTATTTACTTATTTGTGGGCTAGCTGTTGGGACTAACTGGCTTACTATGAGGCACTCAGACCTAGTTGGCCAAAATGTAATAGACATTAGCTTGTTATAGGCGCCTGGTCTGTGTGGGCTATATCAAGTGGTGGAAAGAATAATCTACAAATAAAAACATATTGTGAATTTTAGGCCAGTTTGAACAGAAATATAGTAGAATTGTTTTATTTTGGAGCCAAGTAAGGTAGTGTTTAGGTGGGTGTACTAGAGAAAACTACTGATTATAGATGATTTAAAAATACTGTGACTCATTTATTGTCTTATTGAATGTGGTCTTTGTCCCACAAACTTCCTACTCACGCAAGTAAAAAGCTCTTGCTTGTGCAACTTTTATATTGCATCCCACCTAAACCCAGGCTCAAGCATACTAGTCTCAAGCAAATACCCTTCTGGCATATTTTCAAGAATATTGTGCCTCCTATTTCTATCTGTATGTGTATTTAAATGTCTATTTAAAACACATTATCTGTTCAATCTGAATAATGTATTCATATTCAGTTACTTCTGTAATGTATAACATGAGAGGGGAAACAGTCATATGCATCATTATACAAGTCCATTCACCTTGTCTGACAACTGAGAAACAACAGTCTATTTATATATATATATATATATATATATATATATATATATATATATATATATATATATATATATATATATATTTGAGTTTTTCTTCAAAAGAGAAAGTAAAGTTTAAATCTAAATCTGTCAAACCAGGTATATGGGTTTGGGTTGATTTATCAAAATGCCAAAGCCCCATGTCACATTGCACTGGGAACCATCACCAAAAATATAAATGTATACTTGTTTTATTCTACAGTTTTCAGAAGGCTTAATAGCTAGTCTGCACATGTATTATAGTTATGTATAAAAGGAAGCATATAATTAGCCAATTTCTCAAATTGTTTCCAAAATCTTTTCACAAGTGACACATATAAAAATCAAGAGAAGTGATTATTTCATTTCTCAGTTATTGATGTCTAGTAATAACTGAATTGAATATCTACATCTATACTAAATAGTATGTTTCACCCAGTGTATTACAGTATTTTGACAAAGGAATTGCCAGATGTTTTTGCACAGACCCTAATTTTCTGACACATTTTCAGATTATTACATTTTACTTTTGTTTTTTCTAAAATTACTTTTTGATCTGAACAAACTGGTTTCTGTTGTTATGGTAGGATGAGAACCAGAGAAGAGCAATGCTTTTAACCCCAGTGTCAGCCAGGCGTTCCAATAGTAGTGAATGTGAGATGGCATCCAAGGCAGCACTAAGGTCGAGGAGGATGCAGATGGTCAGAAGGCCAGAGTCAGCAGCGCAAAGGAGGTCATTAGTATTTTTAACAAGGGCTGTTTCAGTGCTGTGTTTGAAACCAGATTGAAAGTATTGAAAGTATCCAGTATAAGGGATAGACTGTCATTATACTGTAATGATTTACCAGGTCCAAAGTGGAGGAGGCGTGGCTAATGGAGACGGCACCCTAAGTGCTGAATTCAATATTTTAAAACAGACACAGACAGTCATCCAGTGCAGCAAATCCAGTGAAATGTTGTAAAAATGGACAAATTTACATACATCGACTGGGGAGTAGCGGAAGCAAAATGTGCCAGTGTTCACCCAATCCAATCCAATAAAATAAAAACATAAAGGTTTTGAGCAATGACACACACTCCTAATATTAATGTCAAATGTTGCTTGCAATGCATTTGATTATTGTATGTTGATGTACTTTTGCTGTATAAAAAGATCATAGCTTGTTTGTTAATGCAGTTTCTTTGTTTTCATGTGTGATCCAGTGGATCTTGGCCCTAAACCTGAAGTTGAAAACAGTACTGATGACTACGAATGTTATACTGTTCACCCACAAACCTTTTATCAAAAGGGTTGATTAAAGGCAGTGCCAAAGACACATAAGGAAGAAACACTTAGCTAAAGAATTTTAAGAATCCCACAAAACTCATAAAAAAAGAACTGATTTGCATTTGGTGAAGCCCACAAAACTCATAAATAAACAAATTCACAGACTGGAAAGTGCAAAATGGCTCCTAAAGTTGAAGTACTTTTGACTCATGTCTATAAGAATTTTTTAAAAATTAAATTAAATTAAATTAAATTTTTTAAAAAAAGGATGTAGCAGCAAATCCAGCAGAGAGCAAAATATGGAGAGACATTATGGAGGTTAATGTGGTGTCATCAAACCAACACAATATAATTGAGATCAAAAGAAAATGGTTTGACACAAAACTGAGTAAAAAAAAGTAATACTGCTAATTTGGGGAGGCCAAACCATGACAAAGCTTTTTAAAATAGATGAGATGCCAGGACAAACAGAGCCAATTTATAAGTTAGGTTTCATCCTCTGAGAATTTTTTTTTAACAAAACTGTCTATTTAAAGCCGATAATTCAGTGTTTACAATAGTTAATCTTATGTGTAAAATTTACACACACTCAGGAACAGGAGTAGGGTGTGGAATTTTTTTCCCCAAAATTTATAGGATTTACATGAATACCAATTTTCATGTGTGTAAACACTCATACAGAAAATCTATGCATATATCCATTCATATCTAGCTAGTTTGGGGCCCAATACTGGGTGTAACACAGAAATGTAATGTAATTTACTTTTCCTGGTAACACATTAGTTTCTAACATGTTAGAACTATTGTGTTAATTACTTTAATTCTTGTTATACAGCTGCTGACAGATATTGTTACAAACATTTCTTACACGTTTAGAAACTAATAGCCTGTTAATTATGTGGAAATCATTTACAACAAAGCTTAATATACCCAGTGTTTTTACTGGATATACGCTTCAAATTACTTTGTTCATTTGTAAGTAGAAGAAACAAGTTTTAAGGGACTGTAATGCCTTTTTTCTTCTTTAAAAAGTATTAAAGTGAATGTATAGCTTGTATAGCTTCTAGAGAGTAACTTAGACTTCAAGTAATAATTAGTGTATTTAACTTAAATATAATTTCTTTGTATTTATATTTTACTTTCATTATTTTTTACTTTTAAATAAAATTACTCTATAATGACCCTGTGTTACGAAACAGAGGGAGAGACAGGAAGTAAGTGCAGGAGCACTGTCTTTATTAATAAATCAATGACACAAACAAACAAACACGGGAACGCGGTCTATCCAGAGTTAACGAGAAAACATGGGACTAGAGTCGAGGCAGACAACAGGACATGAAAACAAAGACTGCTTAGCATGCTAAACATAGATGCTACACCATTCAGACTGATCCTTCTCACACAGGTATTCTAACTACAACTAATATCGTGCAACGTGCACATAGACCAGAGGTGTTTAAATACCCAACATAATTAATTTAAACCAAATACACCTGGGTTAAATCAAGCACAACCTCAAAACAGAAACTAGAACTCAGGCAGAAAGCGAATGAAAACAAAACAGTCATGTGACCAGTCCGGAGCCGTGACACAGTCCCCTCTGCTGGCCGTGGTGTAACAGAACCCCCCTCCAAAGGGTGCTCCGGAGCACCAAGAACCCCTCTCCAACGGGGGTCCCGGGCCCCAGTGCGAGCTGTCTCTTGCTGCCACGGAAAGCGAGGCAGCCTCCGTCGGACAGCAGAGGGGCGGAGCAACACCCCCACCGGGGTTGAAAGTCGACGCGTCACCCCCGGCGTCTCTGGAACACAGGGCGCCGCCCCGGCGGCACTGGAACGCTGGGCGCCGGCTCTGGAATGCAGGGCACCGCCCCCGGCGGCTCTGGAATGCTGGGCGCCGGCTCTGGAATACAAGGCACCGCCCCCGGAGGCCCTGGAAAGCAGGGCGCCGCCCCTGGCGGCTCGGGAATGCAGGGCGCCAGCTCTGGAATGCTGGGCGCCGCCCCCGACGGCACTAGAATACTGGGCACCGCCCCCGGCGGGACTGGAGAGCTGGGCACCGCCCCCGGCAGGACTAGAGGGCTGGGCGCCGCCCCCGGCGGGACTGGAGGGCTGGGCGGCATCCCCGGCGAGACTGGAGGGCTAGGCGGCCTCCTCGGCCGGGCAGGGCAGCGGGACGGCATCCTCCGCGTGCATGAGCTCCACAGTCGAGACCTCCCCGTAGGCCTCAAGCTGTAGCTCTGAGGTCGCCATGTTGACCTTAGGCAGGAGCCCCACAGCTGAGGCCTCCCCGTAGGCCTCACGCTGTCGCTCTGCTGTCACCCTTGCCCCCCCCCAAAAAAAGTTCTGGGCTAGCCTTCCACTCCAGACTAGGCAGTGTGACTGGAGCTCCCTCAGGGCAGCAAGGTGGAGTGTTGTTCCGCTCCACGAGACGGGGGCGAAGCACTTCCTGCACGCCATGGAGCAACCGGTCTACTTCTTCCATCCGCTGCTTGAACCGCAACTCCTCCTGCTGCCTCCATAGCGCAGCTTGGTGTGCCTCCTGCTGCTTGCGCTGCCAGGCGTAGTACTCCTCCCTTGTCGGGAAGTTCCAAAAATGAAGAAATTTTCGGACTCCGGGTTCTCCTGCTACTTCCATTGTGGGCGCGATATTCTGTTACGAAACAGAGGGAGAGACAGGAAGTAAGTGCAGGAGCACTGTCTTTATTAATAAATCAATGACACAAACAAACAAACACGGGAACGCGGTCTATCCAGAGTTAACGAGAAAACATGGGACTAGAGTCAAGGCAGAAAACAGGACATGAAAACAAAGACCGCTTAGCATGCTAAACATAGATGCTACACCGTTCAGACTGATCCTTCTCACACAGGTATTCTAACTACAACTAATATCATGCAACGTGCGCATAGACCCAAGGGGTTTAAATACCATAATTTTAATTAACATAATTAATCTAAACCAAATACACCTGGGTTAAATCAAGCACAACCTCAAAACAGAAACTAGAACTCAGGCAGAAAGCGAATGAAAACAAAACAGTCACGTGACCAGTCTGGAGCCGTGCCCCAGTGCCCTCTGCTGGCCATGGTGTAACACCCTGACACTGCTTACAATGATTAAACTAAATTGACTTCCACCTAGCAAAAATTACTCTCAAGTGTTCCTCCAGTTGAATCTGTATTTGTAACCACCATTTGTATCTATTATTCTTTCAGTCCAATAATACTATCTATACAGTAACATTTTCATATTAAATATGTTATTGAATATGACTGAGGAAGCAGTGATGTTCTCATAGGAAGTCAACAGGCCTCACCAGGTCAATCGAGTTCTTCCATCTAGGCTAGTTTTGGGAAATAGGTAGCTTAAAACTAAAGTACATTTATCTTCAAATGAGGAAGTAGCTTGAATGTCAAAAATGTCGGTACAAACACATGTATGTGTGTGTGTTGGTTGCTATTTCATTAAACTGCATTAGTCATAATGTTGTCTATAGTTTCTGTTCTCTCTCTTCTGTATTTTATAACACCTGGTAACTACAATTACAGAACTTTTTTTAGAGGAAACCTTTGTACTCCACTGTCTTCATTTGTCATTCATGTCATGTATACACTCTCAAGAGACCTTCATATGAAGACAGTGGAGTACAATGGTTTCCCCCAAATAAATTCAGTAATAATGTAACTACAGAAACTATAATTGCTGAACTTGTTTGGGGGAAACCATTGTATTCCCCTGTATTCATATGAAGGTCTCTTGAGAGTGTATACACAATAATCCATCTAGGCTAGTTTTTCCTAGTACACTAAATGAAAATTGAAACATACTGTTGCTTTGAACGATCAACAGTATGTATCATTATACCACCAGTCCAGTGAACTTGTCTAAGTATTGAAAGACAATGTTTTCTTATACATTTCCTTTAGTTTTGCTTCAAAGAAAGAACTGTAACTTGAATGTACCTCTGCCAGTACAACCACATGTACAGGTGTGTGTGGAATTATCAACATGCCATGTGCCATGCCAAGTTGACATTGGGAACCAATCCAAAATATATATTTCCTCTTTTCTGTGAAGATGTTCAGAAGGCTTAATAGTCATTAGCTAGTATTTACTTCCGAGCATAACATATTTTAATATAATAATTAGCCTGTCATTTTTCAGATTGTCAGAAATTCAACAATCAAAAAGTGTCCAGGTGTCCAGATTACGTAGTTGTGGTAAGTGAATTCTTCAAAAAGGTGTGTCCAGAGCTTGTTGATTTAGAAATGCTTACAGTATATTAGGCTATATATATACACCTCAATCTACTGTACGAGATTCACAACATCAAGCTGAGAAAGGTAAGCAAATCATTACAGTATTACTTTACTGTATTGTATTTTTTATGTTTACTTTTAACATTTCAATGATAAACAATTTTATTGTTTGTTATTAACCATTATTTCAGTGATAAATAAATATTGAAAAGTAATGAAAAATTTCACATTTGTTTGTGAGAAATAAATAAATTCCCTGCAATCAACACATTATGAATTCGAATTCGGTGTTCAGTGGAGTAAGATGCGAAGTTGGAGGCTCCTGCTGATTTCGATTAAAATTGTAATTAATTAGCGCTTTTTGGTCATATAATATATTTTGACTTATTCTACTTCGTTTCCTTATTTGCACTTTTAACTTTGTGGCACGTTAAGATGTCTGGAAAGAACATGAATGGTACCCGTGGTAGCATTCAGACACGACTGAGACGTAGTGTGCGCGCCGTGAGCGAGTCCCCTTCTCCCCCTGAATCCGCGTCCCCGAGCAGTGACCCTGACTTCGCCGTACTCAAGCTAGAGTTGCTGGCTTTACTGAGGAAGGACATTGCCGATATTTTTAAAAAGGAGTTTCAGGCGATGTTCAGGGATGCACTGTCTACTATCCAGCTTGACCTGCAGGCCGTGAAAACACAGCAGGCTGGTGATAAAGTTGCTACCGAGGCTACCATATAAACACTGAAAGGTACTGTTGGGGAAATGGGGCACACTCTCTCTGGTTGCACCGATGACATAGTTCATATGAAGACTACTATCGAGTCTCTCACTGCGACCGTGACTCAATTAGAGAATAAATGTGAGGATTTGGAGTCGAGGTCACAGCGCAATAACGTTAGGATAGTCGGAGTTCCAGAGGGCGCTGACACCTGTACAACCGCTGCTGTAGCGGCCTTGTTAAAGGAGGCGTTTGGTCTGGAGAAGGAGCTGGTTCTGGACCGGTCCCACCTGACCCTTCAGCCAAAGCCCAAGCCTGGTGAATGACCACGAGCAATTGTGTGCAGATTCCACTATCACAGTGACTGAGTTGATATTTTACGCCATGCAAGAGAGCTCCAGCGGATTAAAGTGAGGGATTTGACCATCTCCGTTTTCCCTGACTACACAGCCAAGACAGCCCGGGCCCAGGCCGCGTTTAACGAGGTTCGGCGTCAACTTCGTGGTATTTAGGGAGCTCGCTATGGTATACTTCACCCAGCTCGGCTTCTCATTACATATAACGGTGTTCAGAAGGACTTTATTTCAGCGGAGGAAGCAGGAGACTACGTTAAACTCTTGATATCGGGGTGAACGGCAATACCTATATAGTGGAGTTTTTTCCACTTTTATTCTTTTTTTGCACTCGGCCTTCCAGCTCTACAGAATTCGGATTCTTATTGAAGATATTGTCGGTGCATTACTTCGTCTAGATTTTGTGGACTGACTCCTCTTAAATTTACTTCTGTATTAATGTGCTTCTCTGTTTTGATGCTCTGACTGGGTTAGAGTTTATTTCATTTTATTAGTGTTGTTTCCTCATCTTTACGTGCTACACTGTGTTATATTATTTGTTACAAGTCTTTAAAAGGTAAGGACATTATATTTGTTAATGTGCACAGACTATTTATCAGATTTGAAGTCAGTAGGGGACTTTTCTCTTACTGGAATTTTTTTTTGTTTAGGTAATTAAGTTGGTTAGTTCGGCTTACTCTTTGAGTTGTTTTCACATTGTGGACAACTCTTGGTGGGAAACACTGCTGTCTCCCTTTGTTTTATGGAGACTTTGGGTGTGTTGGGGGGAGGGGGGGTCCCACTCCGGCTGGGACAGGCACACCTTTAAGATTTATTTGTTGGAACATCAGAGGTAATCCTGCCAAGAGATCTAAGGTTTTTACATATTTGAAACGTCTTCCACTCGAACTTTAATTTGAAAGTAGGAGGGGTCGCTATTTTAATTGACAAAAGGTTACAGTTTTCGTCCACTAACGTTATCACTGATGTGAACGGTAGATATATTATAGTTGCTGGTACTCTAATGCAAAGACAGGTATTGTATACGCTCCTAACTTAGATGAATTATTTATTTATTTATTTATTTATTTATTTATTTTATAAATGGCATCCCTTTATTGTATACTTTATGGAGTTACAGACACTTCCCACTTAAATTTTTGTGCCTGTTCTTGGGTTTTATAATATTTATATAACCAGCGACAGTTTTTGAGTAGCCATGATGAGCCGGGGGCGTACTTTTAATTTTGTTTTCCTTTTTTTTTTTTTTTTTCTTTTTCTCAATGAAATATTTGGGAAAGGGAAGGGAGGAGAGAAGAGAAAAGGTAAATGAATCACATGAAAATGAATCACATGTAAATGAATCATATGAATATGAATCACATGAACATTAATCACATGAAAATTAATCACATGTAAATGAATCACATGTAAATGAATCATATGAAAATGAATAAATAAATTAAAACACGATAAACAATTTTATTGTTTATTATTAACCATTATCAACCATTATTTCAGTAATATGTAAAATTTAAAAAAATATGAAAAATAAAATGTGTTTTGCCATGCACTTTTACTGATTTACATTATATAGGTTAACTTATTTTAATGAATATACAATAAAAAGGAATGAACTTTTATTCTTGTACACTGATAAAAATCACTGTGATCATTCACACTAGATAAATAGATTTTCTATTTTGTGGAAACATGTAAATGTTTTCAGCTGTTTTGGTCATTTCAAATATCTAAATCTAATATCTTAATCTAATAACTTAAAGTCAATTAATTTCTATAAGAAAACCAATCAGAGGCAGTAAAATGCTATGACATTAGCTGATTTTTAAGGTAGCATATACATATAGCATACTTTTTGTTGCCATATTGACAATTTCCCATAATCCCACACAGGTTAAAAATGGTAAGTGAAGTTACTGCCAATTATTCAAAGGGAAAACCAGTTTCTTTATATTTTCACCACATGTTTTATAGTTTTAACAAGTTATATGTTTAAAAGGTAGCATAAAATTGCTGACTGTTGATTGTAAAGCAAACAACTGTAAAAATATTTATTTCATTTAACATAAATGAGACATAATCCAGTACATTTGCTCATTTCTCTGAGGATTTTAAAGGAAGCAACTCACAACTTAGGCAGGAAACAACATTTACATTTTACTTTTGTTGTTCTCATATTTTTATACTCAGAATGACACCTTTAAAAAAAAAAAAAAAAAAAACTGAGCTCTCATTTTATTCTGAGCTCTCTTCCCCAACATTTTATAGTGTTTCCTCTTAGACTTGCCATTTTTCTGAAACAAGAAATTTAGGCTTGAACAAAAAAGGGGAAGAGTTGGCAGAGCATTCAAAGATAAAGATTTAATAAATTTGCTGGAATATATATGTTGTAAGGCATGCCAAAATTTATCAGTATAACATACATCAAGATAAGCTCAGCAGGTTTGTGCAGAAGGATCCAGTGCTGCTCTGAAGAATAAAGCAGTTACTGAGAATATATGAATACATCTAGTAATATAGTTATATGCTTAAAAGATAGCATAAATTTGCTGACTGTAGATTGTACAGCAAACAACTTTAACCATATTTACTGAACTGTAATGTCATACACTGTATAAAATGAGACATAACCCAGTACATTTGTTCATTTTGTCTGACAATTTTAAAGAAAGCAAGTCAGAATTGAGGCAGGATACAACTAACATTTTACTTTTCTTTTTCTAATAATTGTTTTTATACCCATGATGACACCTCTTTAAAACAAAGAAAAACTGAGCTCTTCCCCTCATTTATTGTGTATTTCCTCTTAGACTTGCCATTTCTCTGAAACAAGAAATTTACACTTGAACAAAAAAGGGGAAGAGTTGGCAGTGGAATCAGAGGTAAGGATTTTGTAAATGTGCTGGAGTGTATATGTTGTAAGGCATGCCAAAATTTAACAGTATAATATCTATCAAGATAATCTCAGCAAGGTTGTACAGAAGGATCCAATGCTGCTCTGAAGAATAAAGCAGTTATTGAGAATATATGAGTACATGAATGAATCTAGCTATTTTGATCTTAACATATGGAGATGTTGTATAGTAGTTTAAGATACATATGTGCTGAACTTTGGGCATAGATTTGTGTGAATTATATAACATATTTACCTTAATTTTTTCCCATATCTATTCAAGTGAAACCAGGCTTCAGGTTCGGGGCAAAAAATGGCTACAGAAAGATACAAGGTGAGAAGTTGTGTAGACATGTATTTTCATTACATTGTGTATTTTTATTAGCAAAGTGATGGTTAAGTGCTTTCTTATGAAGAAGTACGATGTAGAGGCTGGGTGGCTAGACTTACATTTTTTTTAAAAACAATAATAAATATTCGTCGAGAATTGTCAAGGAATGAAAAATTAATGTTATCATCATAACATTATGATCATTATTGTCACAGCTCAGTCAGATCAGAACTCAATTTCCCAAGATGCAACACTCACTTGCATTGGTGATGTTAATAACTATTGTTATGGAGTTTTTCTTCCTAACTCTCACAATTTTACCGACACCAACTATTGTTGTTTTCCTTGGCCAACCTGTTCCATAACAGGTTGTTTGTGCTGTACACTACTGGTTTCTTTCTGTTTCAGGACATTCCAAATTGTTGTATTGGCTATGCCCAATGCCTTTGCAATGGCACAAATAGATTCCCTCTTTTCTCAGCTTCAAAATGGCTTTCTTTTCTTCCATAGACAGCTCTCTGATTTTCAAGTTGGTTTATCCATTTTACAAAGAAATGCGGTCTTCACATGTGAAACATGGGGCTCAAACCAAGAGTAGACATTCATAGCTATTAATTCTTTAAATAATCAATTTAACAAATCACACCTGGGCAGCAAGAAACACCTATCATTCACATGCTCTAGTATTTTTGATCACTGGAATAAAATGGGTGGGTTCAAACAAAAGGTGCCAAGTTGTTTAACAAATCTAAATGTAAATATAAGGAAATTAAAGCTAAAATTGATCTGTTGTCTCCTTCATCTTTTGAGCTCAAACCTCAATATACAATATAATATAACCATATACAATATAATTTGTCTTGCCATTCCTATAGTCTGGAGTAAATGTCAATGTTCCTTGTCATTCGCCAGCTTAGCTAGAACATTCTAAGGAATGCTGTATGATGCCAGTATTTATGGCAAAATATTATCATACTTCACTCTATGACCTTGTTGGAAAAACATAATAGTGATGGACATAATAATAATGGCATCTATATTTGCATTGCTAGTTCTTATGAATTAATTGAGAATTGTTTTAATTGCAGATCTTCAATGACTCTGTCCATGGTGATATAAAGATGCATCCACTGCTGGTGGACATCATTGACACACCAGAGTTTCAACGCCTGAGGAACATCAAGCAGATGGGAGGAATCTATTATGTCTTTCCAGGAGCTTCTCACAACCGCTTTGAGCACTCCCTCGGGTAAAAATGTCAACACATTCATATGAACAGGAAACTATGTTAGGTGTAGGGTAGTGGCAGCTAATGTGGGGAACAAATAATACAAATTTTAATTATAAAATACTTGAAGACATTTTGATACAGTATACAAAAACAGCAAAACAGTGACAATTATGGGACTAGGTTACTGTAACAATAGAGATGCAGAAGGCAGGTTATATTTAGTAGATGCCCTTATCCAGAGCAACTTACAATTATATCATTTATACAACTGAGCAGTTGAGGGCCTTACTCAAGGGCCCAGCAGTGGCTGCTTGGTGGTACTCAGGATAGAACTCACAACCTTCCAAACAGTAGTCCAACATCTTAACAACTGAGCTACCACTTCACTAGATCACTGCCTAGAGAGTTAATTTCCAAAAAGCAATACTCAATAAACCAAAACAGTCTAGGGTCATACACAAAAGGCTAATAATAACCAAGTCCAATGGATATGTAGTCAAAAACCAAGCAGAGGTCAAAAGCACAGATAATTCAGAGAATAATACCAGAGGATAATTTAAAAAAACAAAACAAGAAAATCAGAACAGAGAGCAAGGGTCATTTATTGAAAAGCATAGATTATATAAATGGCTCAGACCTTACATGAATACAAGTAATCAGTAAGGCTTTAAGTCTGGCCTAGTGTCCATTTGTTTTAAATGCTTTCATGACAGGAAGTGAATGTAACAACTGAGGAAGAGTTCTTAAAACTCAGGAAGGGTGCCCTCTGGTGGCATGGTGGTGAAATAACCCAAAAAGACATGACAGAAACACACACACACACAAAAACTGAACCACCATTCAAATGGGTGCCTCCAAGTTCTTGATGGAAATCAGTGATTGAGATCATCAATGCCGTTTGCTGGGATCCAAGATCTTTTTTTTCTGGAACAAATCCCTCCCAGTTCACCAAGTTTATCATGGTGTTGTAAGACTTTTAGAGGAGTGTGTTAAGGAGTTCTAGGAAAATTCTGCCTATTGTAGGTAATGGGTCCATTATTGTTGTCTAAATAGGATCTCAGAAACCTATTGATCTTCTCATTCAAACGCTTCACCTGGCTACTGGATTGTGGGTTGTAACACTGATGTTAAGATGTGAGCAAAAAAAAAAAAAACTGTGGACATGAACTGGAGTCTTGGTTTGAAACAATTTCTACAGGGAGGTTGAATTGCCTGGATAGCCATCATGAATCGTGAACATGATCTTGACTATCGCCATGGTCATGGGAAGTTTGTGGGGTTGTACTAGATGACATGCTTTAGAGAAACAATCGAGAAGGGTTAGAAATGTGGTATTTCATTGTGAGTTGGGGAGGTCATTGATGAACTTATGAACTTCTACATAAGTAGGACCATGGTGTATGTGGGAAGGATTAAGGTTCAAGAAGGTCTGTTGGTAGCTGGTGTGGAGTGCGAGACTGAGCACAGACAGTAAAAGCTTTAACAAACGTCTCAGCATAAGAAAATATAGATTGTCACTTCTCAACTAACATTTTGGTCCAATAAATGCCTGAATGACCAGCGCTGAGGGACATGTGTACCCAGTGGATCACCAACTCATGCATATTCTGTGAAACATCACTTTTCCAGCAGGGCACTTGCAAGGAAATGGATCATGTGGTAGGGATCACTGGATGTCTAGCATGATTTTCAAATTAATGTGTTCTTAAAATAGGACTTGGGGAGGATAGTGTCAAAGAGAGTTTTGGTAGGTGCGGCTTCATGTAACCGTCATCATGCCTTGGTATTCTTTGACCCAGGTCTGTAAGTTCTAATGAAATTAAAGCAATTGAAAAAGAGGGCTGGTCTGGCTTGATGTAGATTCACTCATTTAACAGACATTATATATACAAGATTTTGCTGATCAGTGAGGATGCAGAAGGGATGTTCAGATCCCTAGAGCCAATATCATCATTCCTCTTTTCTCATTCCTCCTGACTTTTTAGAAGAAGGCACACAGGTTTGGAGGATTACCATGATGTAGAGATAGTACAGCTCCTAAGCTATTTTCAGAGGCTTCTATCTCGATCGCCAATGGGAGAGAAGGATCAGGATGATGTAGAATGGATGCATTTGTAAATCTTTCTGTGAGTGTTTGGAAAGCTCGAGTGGACTCTCAAGATTTTAATACCTTGAGAAGAGATTTCAGTAAATAATCAGCAATGCTTTCCAGTGTAGTGTCCATGTGGATGTCTATTGAAAAAATAAAGTTCTTAAAACTCAGGGAAGGGTGCCCTCTGGTGAATTGGCAGTGAAATGTCCTGATATGACCGGATTGTTACAAACCACAACTGTGCAACATAATAGTAACAAAATATAAGAAGAAAGAAAGAAAGAAAAAAAAAAAAAGAAAGAAAGAATTAACAGCTCACAGTTGCTATGCAGTTTTAGACAGTGATTTTTTTTATTTTTATTTTTTTTTTACATTAACTGTTGTTGGGAGCCAACTAATTATTTAACAAACAATTAATTATGAATGAATACTGTAGTGTAAATCTGATTTTTTTATTATTATTATTATTATTTTTAAAAAGGTCATAAATCTACAGTTACTTCCTGTATGCTGCTGGAAACACCCACCAAAATACATAATTATGTAATGTCTTGCAATAATGATACCAAGGGTAATAATACTACATCTTGTTTCTTTTAACAGTGTGGGTCATCTGGCAGGGGAACTCGTACGAAGTCTGAAAGCTCAACAACCAGAAATAACTAGTATTGATATGTTCTGTGTTCAGATTGCAGGGTTGTGTCATGACCTGGGTGAGTTATTCATAATGCGTTAGACTATACCAATTAGATTGACAGAAACCAAATTTAAATCCAGATGCAACCAGAATCTGTTTGTGTGACTTACTAACACAAGATAATAACATATATTATAATATTATCATGACATATTCAATAAAATAAAATATCCCACAGCTTAGATAAACTATGTAGTTGGCATGACTTCACAATTATACTGAGGATTTCATCTGTTTATATACTGTGTCACGTTTCAAGGTAGGGTTCGGAAGCAATCGCAGATATAGAACGTTTTATTGAACAAATAAACAACAAAACAAAGACATTAAGACAATTTGGCAAAATACTGTGGCAAGAAAAAAAACATGGAACACAGTAGTCTAGGACAAACGAAAGACAGAGAAGTGCAAACAGTGACTACGTTTACATGGACAGCAATAATCTAATTATTGACCTTAATCTAAGTAAGGTAATAATGTGATTAAGGTGTTTACATGAGTCGCTTTTAGAATACTCCTGTCATGTACCCGTTTTACATGTTATCGATCATAATTAGATTAACAGCCCGCGTCATTACGTCACCGCGCCACGCCGTCCGACGTCCCTCCAGAATTTCACGTATCAACATACAGTTTGTCTTCGTTATGGTATCGTATACAGTTTTGGGTGTTTTTATTTAAATTTTTTCAGAACGCTTCAAGTGCGGTTAATTATTAGTCATGCTGTATATGTAAATAGACGACTGCTTGAAGCCGTGGGCTGCGTCTCAAATCGCATACTTACCTACTGTATAGTAGCCGAGATGCATGTATTTTCCCCAACTACAGGCCTATAGTAGGCAAGTATGCAGTTTGGGACACAGCCGAACTCTCTTGTTCGCCGTAAAGCATAAAACTGCGGTGTGTGATCGTGTCCTGTCGCAAAATGCGGTGAAAACTCTCACACGACGTTCATAATGTGATTAAGGTGTTTACATGTCTGTAATGCACGTCCATAATACGATTAAAACAGGAGTAATCCACCTGTCTTAATTCGATTAGAGCTTAATTAGATTATGACCATAATTAGATTAAGGTTGCTGTTTACATGGTAGTTTCTTAATCAAATTATGGTCTTAATTAGAATAAGAGTGGATTATTGTTGTCCATGTAAACGCAGTCAGTGACTATATATATGAGTGCTCATTAACAGAAACGTGATTCAGGTGCAGGTGGTCATGTGACATATTGTAGTCCAGTGCAGTGGCTGATGGGAACTGAAGTCCAGAGTTACCTCCTTGATATGTGACACACTGTATGGTGTAAGCAGGAAGTGTAACTGATACTGTTTACCGCATTACAATAGTGTCCTTTTCTCAACAGTGCATGCATAGGCCTTTATTCCTGCAAATTATTTTTTCTGTAGTAAAAGAAAAACATATTAGTAGAATTTGGAGGTTTTTAAAAACAAATACTTGTATGCTCCACCTCCATAACTTTACAACTATTGTCACGTAATGGAGTTGAGGACAGATGCAAATGCAGATAGCTTTATTATGTGAGAGACAGGCAGACAAATCCAAATCGTGAAACATAGACGTGGTCATAAACATATTTGTGGGGGACACTCCATGGCAAACCCATTTGAATTCTTCAAGAGTTATGTTGTAGCTGTTGGACATGAGCTCTGAAACGATGAAATTCGGAATTAGAAACTAGAAGAGTTAAAACCAGGGTGTACAATGTGACACATGAAATAAAGCTTGGACTTAACTAAACAAAGGGACTAACACAGAACTAGTGAATGCTATCAGAAAAAAGCATTAATAGGATGAGGTGGAGACAGGGCTAGACTAAAACAGAACTCAAAGAGAAACACAAGTGTAACTACAATGCATTTGTCACCATGGGAACAACAATGCAATGGTGGAAACTGTAACATAAATATTGTCCATTTCACTGTTTTGTAATAGGCATTATATATAACTGATGTAATTGTGAAAATTAATCTGTAAAGTTTGTTTTTCAAATGAAGGTCATGGCCCGTTCTCACATTTATTTGAAGAATTTGTGAAGGAGCTAGCAGAGAGAATGGTAACTGAACAATTTGTGTAACTTTAAATTTACCACCAGGTTAAATTTGATTATTTCATTTAAATAGCTAAAATAAGGTTTAATATAGAGTTATTTCTTTTATTTTTGCTGTTTTTGTTCTCTTCCCAACAAGGTCTTAGAAACAGGAGAAAGTGAAACTACAGAAGCTTTAAAAAACTGGAAGGTGAGGATTTTGTGCTTGTAATCAAAACAAATATTTTATTTATTTTCAGTCTCGGAGTTCAGCTTGTTCATTTGAAGAGATCTGATGTAAATGGTACATTATCATTAAACAGTAGTTAAATAATACATATTGATTGATATTGCTATATTGATATTGATAGTGATATAGTAATTTATATTGCTCTTTTATTTTTTTTTATATTATTTTTATTGTATAGCATGAAGAACAATCAGGCAAAATGTTTGACCAGCTGATGGAAAATGGCATTAAGGAGAAGATGAAGAATGGACATTATAAAGATGAACATAATGAAGGCTTACAATTTCAAGACAAAGACTTCGAGTTCATCCATGAGCTTATTGAAGGAACACGACCTTCTACTGACGTAATAATAACAAAAAAAACATATATACTGTACATACATGCATACATATATACATACAAGTCTCAGATTTACAGTAACTAGTAACACGATAAGATAATATTTCGCCAGTAAACAATGGCACACAGAGAAAATAAAAGGCAGACTAATCAAGTTCTTTGGTTGTAGCTCTGGGAGAAGGCTTAAAGGTCTTCAAGTAGAACTATTTTAATGAAGCCAAATACCCCTAATTATCTAACGATCACCTAATGAAGAACCATTTTTCTAGGAGTGTATGTGGGTCAAAAAGGCTATAGGTATAAGGTTCATTATAAAGACAACTCTCACAGTCAATTTCTGTTTGTTGTTGTTGTTTTTTTTATTATTATTATCTGTATATGGTTTGCCTCATGCAGTCACTCAACAGAGAAAGATATGAGAGAAAGTCCTACTTGTATGAGATTGTGGCCAATAAAGAGACAGGTATTGATGTTGACAAAATGGATTATTTCAGTAGGTGAGTTTGGCTTGTGCATATTTTTTGTGTGAAATGCATGTTTGGTTTTAATTAATGAAATTCAATGTTACTTTCACAAAAGCTGTGATACTGTATACGCTATGTATCTATATTTCCTTTCCCAGAGACTGTCACCATGTGGGGATGAAAAGCAACTTCTCACATGAGCGCTATGTGATGTTCGCACGAGTTTGCACCAATAAGAAAAATGAAAAGCACATCTGCACAAGAGATAAGGTAAGCTATTTTTGGTACGGCTGTAGGAGTCGTTTTATGCACAAATACATTTGATATTAAAACATCATTAATTTTTCTTCTTTTCATTCTTTAAGGAAGCGATAAACATGTACGAACTCTTCCATAATCGATACCTGCTTCACTACAATGTCTGCCAGCACAGGGTTAAGGTGGCAATAGAAACAATGTGAGTTAACTTGGTAAATAAACTCACATTGACTTTTCATGTGAGATTTAGGCAAATGTCAGTTGTAGTGCTGGTCAAACATAGAATTTTAGACTGTTGCCAGTGATAGCAGTAATTATCATTTTATTTTATCAAGTTACACACACCTGTTTTGATCATGTTTTTCCCCTCATATTTTTAGGATTGTTGATGCGCTTTTGGCAGCTGAAGGTCACTTTAAGCTGGATGGGAAGACAATCTCTGAGGCAGTTATGGACCCTAAAACATACCTGAAACTCACAGGTTTACACTCCATTTCTCTGAAATAATAAATTACCAGTTAGACATTAATATCTTATATCTTATATCTACTGGAATTGGTCTTGTATAGTTTTCTCTCTTTTTTCAGATGACATTCTTCAGGAAATCATGCGGTCAACAGACAACAGCCTCAAAACAGCAAGGAAAATCATTAGGAGAATTGACAAACGCAAGATTTACAAGTTTGTCGGTGGAAAAATATTCCAGAAAAAGGATGTGAAACATTTGGACAGTGCTGAAAAGTGGAAAGTTAGTCACACACATTTTTTCCAACATTCATTATAATAGATTCCTCCTTCAACCCCCACACCAGATTCTTTTGAGATGCTACTGTAAGTAATGATTTAAAGATACAGTGGGGGAAATAATTATTGAAGTTTTTTTTTTTTTCCAGTAAATATATTTCCAATGAGGCTATTCACATGAAATTTTAACCAGACTTTGGTATTAACTCAAGAAATCCACACATTAAGAAATCCAAGCATTAAAGTCCATAAATGAAGGTATGTGTAATAAAGAGGAATGACACAGGAGAAAAGTATTGGACACACTAACTGAAATTTATTAAATACTTAGTGGAGAAGCCTTTGTTTGTAATGACCGCTTCAAGACTTCCTGTATGAAGAAATCAATGGGTCGCAGTATTCAGGTGTGATTTTGGCCCGTTCTTCTAAACATATTGTCTTTAAATCTTGTTCAATTGGATTCAAGTCAGGTGAATGACTGGGATATTCTAACACTCTAATCTCCCGGTAAAGGGCTCCATTCATCATTCCTTCAATTATATGAAGTCTGCCAGTACCATGTGATGAAAAACATCTCCACACCATGATGCTTCACCTCCAAAATTCACTGTTGGTGTAGTGTTTTAAGGGTGATGTGCAGTGCCATTTCTTCTCCAAACATGGTGTGTAGTGTGACAGACAAAAAGTTACATGTTGCTCTCGTCTGGCCAGACTACACTCTCCCAGTATTTCATAGGCTTGTCCAAATGAGTTGTAGCAAACTTTAAACGAGCTTCGACATGTCTTTTCTTTAGTAATGGAGTCTTGCAGGGTGAGCGTGAGCAGTGGAGTGCATTGCCTGTTGTTTTCTCTGTGACGATGGCACCTGCTGCCTCCGAGTGTTTCTGGAGCTCTTTCCGAGTCGTCCTTGGCTCTTGGGCTGCTCTTCTGACTATTCTTCTGACTCCCTGGTCAGAAATCTTGCGAGGAGCTCCTGTGCGTGGACGGTTGATGACAGAGTGATGTCGCTTCCACTTGCGGATAATGACCCTGATGGTGCTTACTGGAGGATTCAGAAGTTTTGAAATACGTCTGTATCCGATTCCATTCGCAACAATAAGGTTGTGAAGGTCTTGGGAGAGCTCTGTGCTTTTACCCATCATGAGATGTTTCTTGCGTGACACCTTGGTAACAAAAAGGCTTTTTATAGACCATCAATTTACTAACCCAGCTGATATTAACTTGCACTGATAGGGGGTATAATTACTTTCTAAGTACTTATTTTCTTAGCATGTTCAACACTTTTTTCCCATGTCATTCCTCTTTATTACACATAACTTTATTTATGGACTTTAATGTTGTGAATTTTTTATATTTCCATATTTCTCGAGTTAATACTGATGTCTGGTGAAAATTTCATATGAATAACCTCATTGGTGTCTTGATCCAGTGCATGATGGAGTTGAGGACGGATGCAAGTGCAGTAAAAGCCGTTTAATAGAGAGAGGCAGACAGACAAATCCAAATCATTAGACAGAAGCGTGGTCAAAACAGGCAATGGGTCAGGCGATCAGCAAACAGGACGAGATAAATAGGGCGAGGCTAGAATTAGAGTCGGGAAATGAGAAATGAGGTCAATGAACATGAAACAAAACGAGACGAGAACAAAGAACAACCGCTTGGTAAAGAGTTAAACTCAATTCTACACAAAGTCATAGTGTTTAAACAGTCTCTAATATACTGTGGTGTGAGTGTGTGGGAGATTGGAAACAGGTGTGTGTGATTAGAATTCCGGAGAAGGTGAACGTGTGTGGGGGAAGTGTAGTCCATGGCAGCCATGTTTGTAGGCCACAGTGCAGGATGGGAAATGTAGTCACTGGTTTGCTGTGACATGACAATTGGAAATATATTTACTGAAAAAAATGTTGACGTGTTCAATACTTACTTCCCCCACTGCACTTGCTTTTTAAAGTACATTACTTTAAAAATACATCAATTTCAGAAACTTTATTATGAGGATTAGATCATTTTGAAGATAAATTGTGTTAAATGGATATCCAGAGATCTGAAGGTATTAAAGAAGAAATAGCATGTCACGACTACTAATGAATTCAGACTTCAGCCTTACCTGGTTTATACTTTATACTGTGTGTGTGTGTGTGTGTGTGTGTGTGTGTGTGTGTGTGTGTGTGTGTGTTACTAGGCAGTGGTAAAGGACTGGCTGGAGGTTATTCAAAAAGGCTCAACAAGACCTGTAAGTGGGATTTTGTGGTTTATGCTGTTTTTGGTTATCAGCTTAAAAATCTAAAGCCATTTTAGATTAACAAATTTTTGTGTTTTACTGATTTTTATCCAGGAAGAGAGTACATTAGACAGTTACTGAGTTAGCCATAGTTGTTAAGTTTTGGGTTTTTTTGTTTTGTGTTGTTTTTTTAATTTTTCAGCACAAATGCAAAAGCATTGTGGGGTCCATAGAGGTGCTGACTTTTCTGTGTGTGTGTGTGTGTGTGTGTGTGTGTGTAAGTGCAAGAAATGGCAGGAGTGGATCGAGAAGAAAAAAATCAGTGAAAGCAAATTTTTTGTCAAAGTAAGTGACAAAAATAATATAACACACCTATAATGTGCAGTGTCTTAAAGTTTGAGGGCTTTGGACTGTTTTAAAAATCCTATTTTAGTCACATGTCCCATATTTATGTTATTTAATCCCAAGAGGTTATTTGGAATACAGCCTGCCATATCTTCAGGTATAAGGGTTCTAAAGCTACTAAGAATTTTACAAAACAATAAAGAGTCTTAAAATCCCATTTTCCCCAACATTTATATATTAGAGTGCAGTATGTACAGTCCACTAATCATAACACTAATAACATACAGTGAAGTCAGAAAGTTACACTGTACACTTTTGTGTTGTGGATGTGCCATTTTACCCACCTAAAGTGACAAAATCTCTTATTCACAAAAGTATTCAGACCCTTTTAAATGTCTTTAAGTGGCCCAGCTAAAGCCCAGACTTAAACCCCATCAAACATCTGTGGTGAGACCTGATGATTTCAGTTCACAAATACTCTCCATCCAATCTGACAGAGCTTGAGAGGCTCTGCCATGAACAATGGGATAAACTGCCCAAATTCAAAGCTTATAGAAACATATACAAGGAGATTTGTAGATGTAATTGCTGCCGAAGGGGCTTCTACAAAGTATTGAATATAGGGTCTGAATACATAGCCAGTGCTAAGGGAAGAATTCATTATTTTTCGAAGAGGTTTGATTGCTTCTGGCAGTATCTGTTTGAGGAAACATGTAGGTAAGGGATCTAGTATAAAAGTTGATGATTTTGATCATTTGATTATTGAAATTAGGAAAATTAGTTTGGTCTCTCAAAGGGGAGTAAAACATTCTAATCGCTGGTCTGATATGGTTATATTGTTATCTACATGGTTAATCAGATTGTCTAGCTTTCTATTTGTCCACCCTAACAATCCTGCCTCAAATCTGCTCCAATTATCTATAAAGCCCACGTTGTTTTTGGAGCAGCACCTGGACATCCAACAGCAACCATATCCTGCTGTAAGCTACACTGCCATGTTGTATCGGGATGGGGCATATTACTGCATCGGACATCGCCTTCGCTAACTTAAGCACCTAGACAATGTTACTCTTAGTAACCGCTGACTGACGAAGGCATACATCATTAACTCCTAAGTGAAAAACTACCTTTGAAAACCTATGCTATGCATAACACTCTAGGATTACCCTGGATCCTGCACATCCTGCACTCAACCCATTGAACAAGCTGAATGTTTGTCATGTGGAATGTTAAATGTTCCTTCGATATTATGAGTGATTACGGGTAGATTGATGGTAGAACTGGTAATTATATATATATATATATTCAAAATCAAATCCACAACACCATAAAGTGTGCAACAAGTAAAGGGATCTGAATACTTTCTGAATCCACTGTATATGCATGTTACTCTTTCAGAAGACAATTAAGTAATTACGTTTGCACACCAGCTATGCAACAATTGCATGGAAGAAATATGGGCAAAAATAGTTCAAATGCCTTCAATTACTTTAGCCAAATCTTACATTTGTACTGTCTCTTAATGTTAAAAACATATTTAGTAATTGTTGTTTTCATCCATTACAGCCTGTCAGATTGAATTATGGAAAGGACGAGAAAGATCCAATCAAATCTCTCGGATTCTACAGGAAGAACAAGCCACGCAAATCAGTGAACCTGACTGATGAGGTAGATCTGTATTATCTTTATTAATCTATCCCTTCTACACATGACTGTAGATTGTTACCTATTTCAAAACTATACACTTGACATGTTCATGCACATAGTGTCTGTGAAATTACTTTATTAATTTATATAATTAAAGGTCTGCAGCTGTTGAGGGTGTAATTTAGCACGGGTCAGCATGGTGATGTTGGGGTTTGGGGATGAGCCAGATGGGTAATGAATGATTGCGTACACTTGCAACAGTTAAACAAAAGTTTTGTCTAAGTCAGGGTGTAAAGTTACTCCTAACCCACATGTTAAGAGGAGGCCAAATGTGAATGGTTTTGTAATTACATCTGGAAGCTCACTGTTCTGATGGGTTCTCATGCAACATTTTATTAACGTTTAGTACAGTAATAACATTCCTGACATTTTAGTAACAAGCCATAGCAACAAAGGAGAGTGAAGCAGCTACAATCTGCATTTGAATATGTTCAACGACAGAATAAATGATAACAACATAAATAGTCAAATGTTTTAAATATTTTGTGATGTACCTTTCTATGACCTTGCCTTGATATTTTCTCGTTATGTGGTCTGATGTAAAAAAAAAAAAAAAAAAAAAAAAAAAAAAAAAAAAAAAAAACATATTTGTAGTTTATCCTCTGATCCTCTTTCATTGGCTTTGGTCAGGCTCCGAGAACTGGAGACTGGTAAGAAGTCGGGGCATGTAGGTTGGGCAGCTGCTGGAAGTGCGTTGCGAGCTGATTCAGCACATGCACTCTAACTGTAGTTGTTCTCCTATTGACTTCTCTGTTGCAGATCCAGTGTCTTAATTATTTTGCATCTCTGCAGGTTTCATTCATTCTGCCCATAGTCTTTGCCGAAATCAAGGTCATGCTGTTCTACAAAGGTAATGGAAAGCTTCCAAAAAACCCACCCATCAGAGAATTCTGGGAATTAGTGGAGAGGGATGCTGTACAGGAAGACTCAAGTGATGAATCGAGTGAAGATTCGAGCGAGGAATCGAGTGAAGATTCAAGTGATGATGAGTAGCAGGAAGAAGTCTACTCTATAATGCTGGTGAAAAAATGTGAATTGAAAAAAAAAGAGTTTATTTTGACTTGGCTAATGTGGAGAAAATAAACTCACTTGTGCATGGTGGTTGCAGGAATATTGATCTAAAATTCATATAGTGTGCATTTGATTTTCTGTACATGTAGGGTAGGTTTCTTTTGGGGATTTTCTGTAACTTTTGATGTAGTTGACATTGTGAATGATTTTGGTACTTCACACATTTTGGTACACTGTTTATCATAAAAGAATGATTAAGAATAACTTAGTAATGATTGTGTTAATACATTAAGAGGGTTACAAGTCAAAGCTATAAAACTAAGCATGTTTTTTTCTGTTATCTCAACTTTATAGCAATGTTTCAACTTTTATTTCATGTACTTATTTTAGGGGATTGTGGCATCTGAATTACAGATTAGCATAAGTAATATAATCATGTTTCTCTTATAAGTCACATACTATGGTTTGATCTGTTTTTTGGTTCTTGTTGTTTTGGGGGGGGGGGGGCATTTTTTGTTTTAGATTTTAGCATATACAAAGTTAAACGAAATAAAAAGTTTAAGACACCGGTGATTGGCTGTGTGATGAAAGAATTGTGTGATTAAAAAATATCTTAATTTGCATGTCTGTTGTTGTCACTTTGTAAAAACATGCACAACGCCACACTGCTCAGAACCAGAGCACAACCAATAATTATATTAATGGCCACACATTAGCAGAAGCGCTGCTCACATAAACAGATTTTTTATTTTATTTTTTTTGTGTGTAATCAGTGATACGCTGAAGGTGTCTTTAAGGAGTCATTTACATAACGTTTATGGAAGGAGTCTCCGTTTCCAGCATCAGTGCTTTATAAAGTTGTAAATTTATGTTTTCTGACTTAAAAAGTCTTCAAGACAGAGGACAAGCTGGGTTTTTTTTCCTCTCTCTTTTATCTTAATTTAGAGAGAGTTGCTTCACAGATATTCCACAGCATTAACTATCCATGGAAAAAAGTATGAGCTGTGTTTCTTTAATAAATAAAACATTTCTTGGTCTTAGCAAAATGCTAACATCCATTTAGTGGCAATACTTTAATATAATTAGGTATATATAAAGTTATATATAAAGGTATGTATATATATATAAGTATATATAATATATAATTATAATGATAACTGTAACATATTTGAAGACAATTATTACCTATTTTGACTGCAGAAACTTTTCTACTGGTCTCTGCTAAGCTCTTCTGCTGAATACTAAGCTCTTGTCTGCCCTCGTCATACTGTACGTGTCTTTGGTTTTTCTCTGGGGTACAGAGAGTATCCATCATGCTGTAAATGCATGTACTTAGTGAAAATGTGTTTACTTTAAACCTTAGTTTGGATGGAAGTGTTTTAGAAGTGAAAGCTGGAAGGCTGGACAGTTCTAGCTGTAATACTGATAATCCGTCTTGGCACATTTAAGTACACTCAACACATTTCAGTCAGTGATTTGGGAGCCCTAGGCAAAATATAGGAATGGGGATCTCTTTTCAGTGTTTTAACATTACAGTATCTCACAAAAGTGAGTACACCCCTCACATTTTTGTAAATATTGATTATATCTTTTCATGTGACAACACTGAAGAAATGACACTTTGCTACAATGTAAAGTAGTGAGTGTACAGCTTGTGTAACAGTGTAAATTTGCTGTCCCCTCAAAATAACTCAACACACAGCCACACAATGTCTAAACCACTGGCAAACAAAGTGAGTACACCCCTAAGTAAAACTGTCCAAATTGGGCCCAAAGTGTCAATATTTTGTGTGGCCACCATTATTTTCCAGCACTGCCTTTACCCTCTGGGGCATGGAGTTCACCAGAGCTTCACAGGTTGCCAATGGAGTCCTCTTCCTCTCCTCCATGACAACATCATGGAGCTGGTGGATGTTAGAGACCTTATGCTCCTCCACCATCCATTTGAGGATGCCCCACAGATGCTCAATAGGGTTTAGGTCTGGAGACATGCTTGGCCAGTCCATCACCTTCACCCTCAGTCTTGGAGGTGTGTTTGGGGTCGTTATCATGCTGGAATACTGCCCTGCGGCCCAGTCTCAGAAGGGAGGGGATCATGCTCATCATGCTCTGCTTTAGTAAGTCACAGTACATGTCGGCATTCGTGGTTCCCTCAATGAACTGTAGCTCCCCAATGTCGGCTGCACTCATGCAGCCCCAGACCATGACACTCCCACCACCATGCTTGACTGTAGACAAGACACACTTGTCTTTGTACTCCTCACCTGGTTGCTGCCACACACGCTTGACACCATCTGAACCAAATAAGTTTATCTTGGTCTCATCAGACCACAGGACATGGTTCTACTAATCCATGTCCTTAGTCTGCTTGTCTTCAGCAAACTGTTTGCGGGCTTTCATGTGCATCATCTTTAGAAGAGGCTTCCTTCTGGGACGACAATCATGCAGACCAATTTGATGCAGTGTGCGGCGTATGGTCTGAGCACTGACAGGCTGATCCCCCACCCTTTCAACCTCTGCAGCAATGCTGGCAGCACTCATACGTCGATTTCCCAAAGACAACCTCTGGATATGACGCTGAGCACGTGCACTCAACTTCTTTGGTGGACCATGGCGAGGCCTGTTCTGAGTGGAACCTGTCCTGTTAAACCGCTGTATGGTCTTGGCCACCATCCTGCAGCTCAGTGTCAGGGTCTTGGCAATCTTCTTATAGCCTAGGCCATCTTTATGTAGAGCAACAATTCTTTTTTTCAGATCCTCAGAGAGTTCTTTGCTATGAGGTGCCATGTTGAACTTCCACTGACCAGTATGAGGGAGTGTGAGAGTGATGACACCAAATTTAACACACCTGCTTGCCATTCACACCTGAGACCTTGTAACATTAACAAGTCACATGACATGAGGGAGGGAAAATGGCTAATTGGGCCCTATTTGGACATTTTCACTTAGGGGTGTACTCACTTTTGTTGCCAGCGGTTTAGACATTAATGGCTGTGTGTTGAGTTATTTTGAGGGGACAGCAAATTTACACTGTTACACAAGCTGTACACTCACTACTTTACATTGTAGCACAGTGTCATTTCTTCAGTGTTGTCACATGAAAAGATAGAATCAAATATTTACAAAAATGTGAGGGGTGTACTCACTTTTGTGAGATACTGTATATATTTAAATTTTCAGTATATGTTATTTAGCATTAATAGTGATAATCAGGGGTGGCCCTGGAGTTTCTGAGTGGACCACCACACTTGGCCCACAACACACCACATCATAACACACTGGCTCATTGATGGTTAGACGACTTTTTAACACCACTTACTAGCATAAAAATCTAACAAAATACAGAAACATTAATGCAATTTAAGCACATTTATTTGAAGTAGCACTGAACAGATATATTTGAAAGTCATATTTGTAAAATAGACAAACAGAAACAGAAGAACAGTGTGACAAAGAATATAAAACAATCAAGAGAGCATGTTAGCTAGTCAGGGGGAATCATCTGGGTGCAGTGTAGGAGAGCTGCACCACTCAGCTGTACAACTCCTCAATCAGGACGGGAACTTTTTAACACCAACATGAACCCACATCTAATCATTTTACACCCCCAAAAAATAGACTACTACTACTACTACTACTACTAGCAGTTCTAATAATAATGTAATATCTAATATAAATAACAGAAGGGTGACAAACTGGTGTAAGCCAAACAGAGTGGAAAGGGGCATTTTTCCCCAAGATATTGGAGTAAAGGGAATCTGCCAATACCCCTCAATTAAATCCAATGTCAAATAAAAGCTAGCTGCACCTATCTGATCGAGTAGTTCATTAATGCGAGGCATCAGATATGCATTAAATTGAGACTTTTCTAAAGTCTACACAAAAATGGACCGACTCATTGGCCTTGGGCACCAAAACCACCAGGTTGCTCCAGTCACTGTGGGACTCCTCTGTTACCGTTATGTCATGCATAGCCTTGAATTCATCCCAAACCACATTTTTCTTGTGTTCAGTGAGCCAGTATGGGTGGCTACACACAACCAAAATTGGAGAAGTGGTGTTCTATGAGGTCCTTGAGATAAGAGGCGAAAACACGTCGAACAATTGCTCCAGCAACCTGAGCTTTCTGGGAGGTAAGAGGTGGTCTTACACAGGGGACTGGGTTGAATTGGGCCACACTTTTTAGACTTACCTCCAGTCCCAGCTCCTCCCTCTCAGGACGATTGAGGTGGTATATTTGAGATGCATTGCCTCTATCCATTCGCTTGACTTCATAGTCGATTTCTCAGACTCGTCGTGTGACCTCAAAGGGTCATTGTCACTTCACGAGTAATTTAGAGCTCAATGTGGGTAGCAAAACAAGCATTTTATCTCCTGGTGCAAATTCCCTTAGCTGAGTACACCTGTTATACAGCCAGACTTGACATTCTTGCACCTGTAGCAAAATTATACTGTATTAATTGTCCCAATGTGTGGAGTTTTGCTCTCAGGTCAAGAATGTACTGGATTTCATTCTTGCTATTAGAAGGTCCCTCCTCCGACTTTACCTAATGACGTCCAAGATGCTGAGAGTCTTGCATCTGTAAAACACTCAAATGGGGAAAACCCCATGGAGGCTTGCAGGACCTCTTGTACTGCAAATAACAGGGGCTCGAGCCACTTATGAATCATATTTTTGAGTGTTTGATTAAACTGTTCAACCAGCCCATCCGCCTGTGGATGGTAAACACTGGTGAAAATCGACTTAATACCCAGCAATTCGTAAAGCTCACATAGTGTCTGTGACAAACATAGTGCCCTCATCAGTCAGGATCTCTTTCAGGATCTGGACTCGGGAGATAACATGAAAGAGTGTCTCCGCAACATTATGTAACGAGAACTGTTTCTGGACATCGCATTGAATCATCCACTAGAACAACCACAAAGCGATAGCCTCACATGCGATAGCCTCACATGAACCTAATGGTTCAACGAAGTCCATGCCGATTTATTTGAAGGGGACTTAAATTAATGGTAATGGGCTCAATGGCACTTTTGGGGTGGTTGGCAGATTCACCAGCGGACATTTGTGACATGCTGCACACCACCTGTGAACATCGCCTCAAATGCCCAGCCAATAGAAGAGAACCATGAGATGGTCCATGAGACGGTATAGTTTATCCTGCCCCAAATGCCTAGGAATCGTATTATGGTGAGCCACATGGAATAACAATTCCCGATGGTTCTTTGGGACCAACACTTGGGTAATTCCTTTTGTTCACTCTGTATACTGTAACCTATACTTAATAATACAAAATACAGGTGTGATAGAACAACATTAGGCGGCATTTGCTGACCATCGGTTACTCTCACTTGTTCGAAGGTGTGCTTCAGGGTCTCATCGCATAACTGCTTTGCCCCAAAATTTTACAATGACTATCCCCATGCACACACCTAATGTTCACCAATTGTGCATTCCCTAATTCCTTGCATAGATGATGGCCTGGTACTGTATATTCCTGCTCAATTGGGGGATGCCAGCAACACATCAGGGATCCGGACCAGCATTCTTGCTTCCAGAAAGGAATGCTGATCCTGGAAATGCCTGGCTTTCCCGCTGCACCTGCAGATGTGACCGGGCTTTAACCCAGTCCTGGTGAGCATGGACGGTTCTACCTGTGTAGAGAGAGAGAGAGGGAGTTAGATGAGACATCCTAGGTGAAGGAGTGTTGGGGGGAGAACAGTAGGGAGGAAACCACATTTGCAGGACCGGTTTTGTAGCCCATGCACCTCAGTACCAGGGAGGTGGAACCAGGGGAGTAGTAAGAGAGGGAGAGAGCAGGAAATAAGAGAGTGGCCTGGACCAGGAACTGTCACAAAGTGAACTTCCACCAACTGAATGGCTTCAGCCAGTAGCACAAACTGCTCCAGTACCACCAGCTCGATGATCCATTCTGCCTCTCGCTCCTCTGCCATCAACTACAAGACCTTCAGCTGTTGAGCGTAGGTGATGGAGCAACCGATCTCGGAGAGCTGCAGCGACCAGAAACACCAGTAGTGCTTCTCAGGTGTCCGGCCAACATGCCGCAGGACCACCCTCTTGACGCAGGAATACTCTAGCTACGTCCATGGCGGCAGCTGCTTTGTTTCCTCCAATAGCAAGAGGTGGATATGCAGAGCCCATTCCACCCATGGACATCCTCACACAGCTGCCGCATGCTCGAAGAGCTCCAGGAAAGCCTCAGGATCATCCATGGTAGCCATCTTCATGAGCTTCACATGTGGCATGGGGTGCGGCAGAATCTGAAGCACCCGTTAGCTCTCAGCCTGCTCTTGCGCGAAGGCTTCAAAGTGCAGGCTAAAATCCAAGTTTAGGTGGAGCATTGGGACACACCAACTGAGAGTTTAGAGTCCATGCTAACATTTTGGCATGTGTGTACAGGTACATGAGTGTGTACATGAGTGTACAGGCTCGATAGAAAATTTCCTTTTAGGACAACATAAAAGTTGATCGACCAAGTCTAAATAGGATGAAGTCTAAACCTCTGATTACTGTAATATTCTTCTAGTTAATGTGTAGATAGGAAACTATGGCATGATTATATAAAGTTAATTTTACTTAGATATTATTGGTCTAACTCTGTAGATTTTAGTGGTCATGACCTCTTACTAGAAATAACGTTACTATAACTAAGTGTTACTATCTAAGGGGACTAATAAAGTACTATTTAGGAAAGGGAAAGCACGGGGCGGTCGTCTAAATAGTATTAGTCAATTACCTCTGGCTAATGACCAAGACTGGCGAGTTTGTGACCATGAGATCCGCGTACACGACCGGCGCGAGACTCGACATGGAATCCGAATGAACAAGCACAAATTAAAGTATAGAATTAACTAGAGTTAATCAAATGTAGAAAATCAAAAGTGTCAAAATACAAAAAGCTGAGAAATAAATACAACATTGAGGTTTTTACAATTGGAGTCAGATGTAATTTAAGAGAGATTCAAGCAGAATTGGAATGACAAATTTAATAATCAAAATGTATTCACATCACTTCAAAAAGACAGAAGCACGCAGTAATCCTTACACCACGTCATTGGATATCATCGTTGGACCAATGAGTGGACCCCTACAGCACCAACCGCCACAACTGCCTTTTCTGTGAATGACCCTGTCTGGTTTTGTGATTTCACACCTTTTATTATCCATGTCTCTATATATTCTGTGTACAGATATCTGGCTGCGACCTTGTGCCATGTTAACACTGAGAACCCTTCCAAAATACATATTTATTATTTTCTGTGATAGTTTTCAGAAGGCTTCGCTATTATGCACTGCCTAGCATAACATATTTTAACATAAAAATTAGTTTGTCATTTTTGCAGAATTTCAGAACTTCACCAATCAAGAAAGTGTCAAAGTTTTGGTGGAAACACTCAAAATTGCCTATTTATTAGGATATTTTACGCATAGACCCTCTTTGTGAATCAACTGCACATTACCTCAGTGGGTTTTTTAAATAAATGGCAAGTATAAAGTATTATTTGTGTGATTATTTGTTTTCTTTTTTGTTTATTTATAGGTCCAGCATGCTAGATGTCACTAACTTGTGTCACAGATCGTGACGTAACGGAGATAAGGCGGGATGCAATCGCAGTATGAACAGTTTATTTAAGAGAGAGACAGGCAGACAAATCCAAAACGTGATCCACAAACGTAATCCAGTAACATGCAAAGTTCAGGCGATCGGCAAACAGGCATAAAGGGGCGAGGCAGGAATCAAGGTCGCGGTCACGGAAATACAGGGTCGAGAAACAAAACAAGAAACATGAACTATAGCGCGGGACTAGTAGCGGAGAAACCAGCGTGAACTAAACTAACTAACCTAAACATGAACCATGAAACATGACATGAACTATGACTAAGACTAAGACTATGAATCGAAACGTGAAACTATGGACTGTGGTTATCTATCGTAAGGACTCTAAACTAATCTAATATCTAACTCATTCAACATTCCGCCTTGTGTGCTGGGAGGCGCGTGGTATTTACGCGGAGATAATCAGCCTCGTAATGGCTGACGGCTGAGGACGATTCAGACACACATGAAACAATAGCCAATGACAGAACGGGAAGGAGACATAACGGAAACATAAACAAATGCACGTGTAGAAATGTCACAATTGTCCACAAGGGAAAAGCAGGTGCTCGCGCACCTGCTCGTGCACGCGCGCTCAAATGCTACGGAACTACAGAAACTGTGGGTCTGGCCCCTGAGGGGCACTGGCTCATAGATTCTGATCTCACAACTGAGATTGCAGAAACCATGTTAAATGCTAGAGCACCATCCACAAGGAAATCGTATGCACTCAAGTGGCAGCTTTTTGTCTTGTGGTGTGAGGAACGTCAGCTAGACCCAGTGAACTGTGCAATAGCTACAGTCCTGGAGTTCTTACAAGAACGTTTCTCAGCGGGCTGGGCTCCTTCTACAATCAGGATTACTTGGCCGCCGTTTCGGCCAGCCACGCCCCTGTTGATGGAGCCTCTGTGGAGCAACATCCTCTAACTTCGAGGTTCATGCATGGTGTCAGACGGCTGAGGCCCATCTGAAGGCCGCGTATACCTTCCTGGGACCTTCTGTGGTCCTGGAAGGTCTGTCGGTGCCCCATTCGAGCCCCTAGAGTGGATCTACTGTCTCAAGCCGGAGGGCTGATTTATCACCCTCGGCCAGAACTATGGAAACGGCTGAGGCCCATCTGCAGGCCATGCATACCTTCCTGGGACCTTGCTGTGGTCTTGGAAGGTCTGTCAGGGGTCCCATTTGAGCCATTAGAATCAGCCTCTGAGAAGCTTCTGACTCTAAAGTTAGCTCTTTTCTGGCCCTGATATCTCTCAAGCGAGTGGGAGGTCTACAAGCTCTCTCTGTTGCCCCTTCCTGCCTTGACTTTACCCCTGGATTAGCCAAGGCCTTCCGGTATCCTAGGCCGGATTATATTCCTAAAGTGCCTACATCGGCTGCCCACCCTGTGGTGTTGCAGGCTTTCTGCCCTCCTCTGTTCCTCACACCGGAACAGAGAGGCTGCACCTGCTGTGTCCAGTAAGGGCTCTCTGTACTTACGTCCACCACTGCAGGGTGGTCTACGCCACACACAGTCATTCGTTATTACAGCCTGGATATTCATTCCACCCCGGGCTCGAGTGTCTTGCAGTGACCTCGGGCTTGGGTATTTTTGAACAGGCCGTACCCTCGGTATGACGGAGTGGGTATTCCCGTTCCCATATTGTTATGCTAAATGCAACGACAAAGTTCCCTTTGAAAAGGAACATCGGGGTTACGCATGTTCCCTGAGAAGGGAACGAGACATTGCATAGCACTGTCATACCAGGGCAGGCCTGTGAATTGCGTCTTCGCTTCAGATAACAGAGGCTGGCAGCATGGTTCACAGGTGCCATATGTATATCATGCGACGCGCTTAATTGCCATGTCACCTAATCATGGCAGTGATCGTAACCCCGACGTTTCTGTTGCTATGGTAGGATGAGAACCAGAGAAGAGCAAATCTGTTAACCCCATTGTCAGCCAGGCGTTCCAATAATAGTGAATGGTAGATGGTATCAAAGGCAGCACTAAGATCGAGGAGGATGCAGAAGATCAGAAGGCCAGAGTCAGCAGTGCAAAGGAGATCATTAGTCATTTTAACAAGGGCTGTTTCAGTGCTGTGTTTGGTATGGAAACCAGATTGAAAGTATTGAAAGTATCCAGTATAAGGGATAGACTGTCACTATACTGTAGTGATTTACCAGGTCAAAGTGGAGGAGGAGTGGCTAATGGAGACAGCACCCTAAGCGCTGAATCCAATATTTTAAAACAGACACAGACATTCATCCAGTGCACCAAATCCAATGAAATGTTGTAAAAATGGGCAAAATTTACATACATCGACAGGGGAGTAGTGGCAGCCAAAGGTACCAGTGTTCATTCAATCCAATCCAAAAAATAAATAAATACATAAAGGTTTTGATCAGTGAAACACACTCCTAATTTTAATGTCAAATGTTGCTTGCAATGCATTTGATTATTGTATGTTGATGTACCTTTGCTGTATAAAAAGATCATAGCTTGTTTGTTAATGCAGTTTCTTTGTTTTCATGTGTGATCCAGTGGGTCTTGGCCCTAAACCTGAAGTTGAAAACAGTACTGATGACTAAGAATGTTATACTGTTCACCCACAGACCTTTTATCAAAAGAGTTGATTAAAGGCAATTCCAAAGACACATCAGAAAGAAACAATTAGCTTAAAAGAATTTTAAGAAGCCCACAAAACTCATAAAAAAAAGAATGTCTATAAGAATTTTACAAAATAAAATAAAATAAAATAAAATAAAAACTATGCAGCAGCAAATCCAGCAGAGGGCAAAATATGGAGACATTATGGAGGTTAATGTGGTGTTGTCAATCCAGCACAATATAATTGAAATCAAAAGAAAATTGTTTGACACAAAACTGAGTAAAAAAAAAGTGTTACTGCTAATTTGGGGAGGCCAAACCATGACAAAGCTTTTTAAAATTGACGAGATGCCATGGCAAGTTATAAGTTTGCTTTCATCCTCTGAAAAAAAATAAAACAAAACTGCTGATTCAAAACCGATAGTTCAGTGTTTACAATAGTTAATCTTATGTGTACAATTTACACACACTCAGGAACAGGAGTAGGGTATGGAATTTTTCCCCCAAATTTACAGGATTTACATGAATACCAATTTTCATGTGTGTAAATGCTCATACAGAAAACCTATGCATATATCCATTCGTATCTAGCTAGTTTGGGGCCCAGTGCTGGGTGTGACACAGAAATGTAATGTAATCTACTTTTCCTGGTAACACATTAGTTTCTAGCATGTTGGAACTAATGTATTAATTAGTTTAATTCCTGTTATACAGCTCCTGACAGTGTGAATATTGTTACATACATTTCTTACATTTTTAGACACTAATAGTATATTCATTATGTGGAAATCATTTACAACAAAGCTTAATATACCCACTGTTTTTACTGGATATACGCTTCAAATTACTTTGTTCATTTGTAAGAAAAAGAAACAAGTTTTAAGGGACTGTAATGCCTTTTTTCTATTAAAGTGAATGAAGTTCATCCTCATGTCTTTTATCTGGCACAGACTTTTACAACTCTTAGAGAGTAACTTAGACATCAAGTAAAGATTAGTGTATTTACTTTCATTATTTCTTACTTTTAAATAAAATTACTGTATAACAATATTAGCGTAGAAGTAATTAGAAATTGATTGATTAGTTTATTTATATTGCTCTTTTAAATTTTTATTTTTATGGTATAGCATGAAGCACAATCAGTCAAAATGTTTCATCTGTTGACACAAAATGGCATTGAGAACAAGATGAACATTAAGTAGAAGATGACGAGTGGATACTATAAAGATGAATATGATGAAGATATTAATTTTGAACCTGAAGACTTCAACTTCATCTGTGAGCTTATTGAAGGGCCTCCACCTTCAAGCCCTTCTAATAATGTAATAATAATAAAAATACATATATACAAAAATACATATATATATATATATATATATATATATATATATATAAATATATATATATATATATATATATATATATATATATATATTAGTACATACTTGCATACAAGGCTCAGACTTAAATTAACTAGTAACATAAGATAATATGTCGCAGTGAACAATCACACACAGAAAATAAAAGGCAGACTAATCAATGCAAAACATATGGGCAGAAACCAAATGAGAGGATGAAAACAAATACTGTATATGGAAATGGCATTCATCACCAAGGCAGAAACTGTATACTGCATACTATTCTAGATCATTATTCAAGATTACGAACAATTTCCGCCTTACCTATAAAGGTTAGTATTTGAATTTTAATAAAGCTCTCATGTAGTCTTCAAATCTACTGAAAGATCTGTTTTGTGTACCAGTCCTCTGCCTTTCCTTGATTAGATTAGACAGAGAGATCACACAACTGATTACATAAATTTTTGTGTGGACATGCACACTAAGAAGGGCATAACTGTATACTGTATATCCCAAGCGCAAATCACATGTAAAGTCTGCACCAACATGAAAGAAGCAGCTTTTAGAAATTGTAACTGGATCACTGTAACTGGATCACTGCATCACTGAATATTTTCCATAATGTTCAAATTAAGGTGTTCTTAAAACATGACTTGTGGAGGATAGTGTGAAAGAGAGTTTTGCTAGGTGTGGCTTCATGTACATGTTATCATGCCTTGGTATTCTTTGACCCAGGTCTGTAAATTATAATGAAATTAAAGCAATTGAAAAAAAGTTATGGTCTGGCTTGATGTGGATTCACTCATTTCACAGACTTTACATATACAAGATTTTGTTGATCAGTGAGAATGCAGAGCCAATGTCATCATTCTTTAGGGCTGCAGGATCATGGCCAAAATGATAATGCCGATTATTTTGATCAATATTGAGATCTTGATTATTTATCACTATTATTAATTGATTTTAGTGACATTGAATTTTTGATTTTATTTTTATTGCACTTTCACATTTATTAAGTTTTCTAATGCCACAATATAACACACAAGTGGGCATGAGAAAACTTGAGTCGGTCAATTATGACAGAATTTAGGAACATAGTGTGAACCATGACAAATTAATTTACCTTCTGAGAAACTAAATGTAATATTTTCAGTTAATTTTACAGACTGTATGCAAAAAATAACTGTTATCCTGTTCCACCTTGTAAACAAATACAATAAACATCAATGTTCAGTGTTTGAAGTCTGCTCCTCTTAAATATATTTAAAGCTACACTATTAGACATTTCCACTGTCATGGTTCTGGGCTGGAGTCAGTTCTCGAACCGCTCTGTGTATATTGTGTATATATCTGAATAATCTCATATAGGATGTGATTGGGTGAGTTCATTTACCCGTCAGATGTAAAGCGCTTTAGTTTAATTGTGTTCATTAGGGATGCACCAATCAGGATTTTTACAACCGAAACTGATCCAGATACCAATCTTTTTTATTTAAGCTTTAATCAGGAAGTCTATCACAAACAGTTAAATGTAAGCTCTCTGCTCATCGCCACTGTTGATTGAATTAAAATAATAGCAATGAGAAATACTGTTGGTTAATTGATAAATAAACAACCATAAAATATTTCTTTTAAATATCTTAAACAATAGAGTCCTTATTAAAAGTAGACTAACACAAAAATTATCCATATTAGGGAAAAGGATAATAGCTTTGTAAGGAAATAGTGAACTAAGCTTAATGTCAAATTGATATTAAATGAAATTCATAGTAATTAAAGATTATTTAATTTCTCATTTTATTTATATTTTATGAAGTCATTATAATAGCTTTTTTTATATTAAATGATTTATTTATAACTAAACACATTTTCTGTCTTTACATTTTAGTAGTTTTATTTTTGTTTGTTTACCAGTTTTAGATTTGTGCCCCCAGTACAGTGTCCATGTCTGCTGATAATATTGTGTTTGGGGGGATTGAATCAAAACATGGAAACTGGAGTTGTCTTTTCTAGTGATATCTGGCAACCGTGAGTTTAAATGAAGCGAATTAGAGTTAGTGAAGGAGAGCAGCAGTGTACAGTATGTTTACAGACTGAACAGCTGCTACTCTTGATTATATGATTATTATTGGTGGGGAAATTTTTAATAAAGAAGTTTGAATTAAACAAAAACAAACAAAATAAAAAAACAAATACTGTATATGGAAATGGCATTCATCACCAAGGCAGAAACAGTATACTGCATACTATTCTAGATCATTATTCAAGATTACGAACAATTTCCGCCTTACCTATAAAGGTTACTATTTGAATTTTAAATAAGCTCTCATGTAGTCTTCAAATCTACTGAAAGATCTGTTTTGTGTACCAGTCCTCTTCCTTTCCTTGATTTGATTAGACAGAGAGATTACACAACTGATTACATAAATTTTTGTGTGGACATGCACACTAAGAAGAGCATATATCCTTTATATCACAAGCACAAAGCACATGTAAAGTCTGCACCAACATGAAAGAAGCAGCTTTTAGGAATGTAACTGGATATAGCTGAAAATAGTTCAAAAGGAACTTAACCTGTCCAGATGGAATTTCTACTCTACTACTGAAGACTTGTACAGAGTATGTGACCCAAGCTTGGGTCTCTATTTTACAATATTAATTGGACTTCTGGAACAATTCCAGAGAAAAGTTGTTTTTTAAAAAAAGACTATTGGCCTGTAGCTTTATGTCATATAAGGTAGGCGGATACGGGTGCAATTGCAGTACGAGTTTAGCATGAAAACACAACCAGACGAATCCAAATCGTAAGACAAAGTCATAACCAAAACCAGGCAATCATACTAAAGGGAAAAAAGCAAAAAAATAAAAACAGGTAGAGAACAAGATCAGAAAATGAGATAAACGACACATAATTTAACAAGCAAGGTGTAAGATCTGTGCAAAAACTGCTGTGAGGGTGCAATAATTGATGTGCAATACTCCTGGGGATGTGTAATACTGGAACTGTGAGATTCCTGGGATTATGTAATAGTATTGAGACTGCAATATTGTGATTTTGCCCCTATGCTATACTGTATTCTGTGCAATACTGACTACGTTTACATGGACAGCAGTAATCTAATTATTAACCTTAATCTGATTAAGATAATAATGTGATTAAGGTGTTTACATGAGTCGCTTTTAGAATACTCCTGTCATGTACCCATTTTACATGTTATAGATCATAATTAGATTAACAGCCCGCGTCATTACGTCACCGCGCCACACGTCCGACGTCCCTCCAGAATTTCACGTATCGACATACATTTCGTCTTCGTTATGGTAACGTATACAGTTTTGGGTGTTTTTATTTCATTTTTTTCCGAACGTTTTAAATGCAGTTAATTATTTGTCATGCTATACGTGCTAATAGACAACTGCTTGAAGCCGTATAGACAACTGCTTGAAGCCGTGGGTGTGTCCCAAATCGCGTAGTTACCGTCTATATAGTAGCCGAGATACATGTATTTTTCCCCCCTACAGGCCTATAGTAGGCAAGTATGCGATTTGGGATGCGGCCGAACTCTCTTATCCGCCATAAAACGTAAAACTACCGTGTGTGATCGTGTCCTGACGCTAAATGCGGTGAAAACGCTCACACGACGTTCATAATGTGATTAAGGTGTTTACATGTCTGTAATACAAGTCCATAATGTGATAAAACAGGAGTACTCCACCTGTCTTAATTAGATTATTGGTTACTTTGATTATGACCTTAATTAGATTAAGGTAAGTAAAAATTGCTGTTTACATGGTAGTTTCTTAATCAAATTATGGTCTTAATTAGATTAAGAGTGGATTATTACTGTTAATTTATTCAATAATCCACTCTTAATCCGATTAAGACCATACTCTAATTAAGAAACTACCATGTAAACAGCAATTTTTACTTACCTTAATCTAATTAAGGTCATAATCGAGTAACCAATAATCTAATTAAGACAGGTGGAGTACTCCTGTTTTAATCACATTATGGACTTGTATTACAGACATGTAAACACCTTAATCACATTATGAACGTCGTGTGAGAGTTTTCACCGCATTTTGCGACAGGACACGATCACACACGGTAGTTTTACGTTTTACGGCAGATAAGAGAGTTCGGCCGCGGCCCAAATCGCACACTTGCCTACTATAGGCCTGTAGGGGGGAAAAATACATGTATCTCGGCTACTATATAGACGGTAACTACGCGATTTGGGACACACCCACGGCTTCAAGCAGTTGTCTATACGGCTTCAAGCAGTTGTCTATTAGCACGTATAGCATGACAAATAATTAACTGCATTTAAAACGTTCGGAAAAAAATGAAATAAAAACACCCAAAACTGTATACGTTACCATAACGAAGACGAAATGTATGTCGATACGTGAAATTCTGGAGGGACGTCGGACGTGTGGCGCGGTGACGTAATGACGCGGGCTGTTAATCTAATTATGATCTATAACATGTAAAATGGGTACATGACAGGAGTATTCTAAAAGCGACTCATGTAAACACCTTAATCACATTATTATCTTAATCAGATTAAGGTTAATAATTAGATTACTGCTGTCCATGTAAACGTAGTCAGTATTGCACAGAATACAGTATAGCATAGGGGCAAAATCACAATATTGCACAGTCTCAATACTATTACATAATCCCAGGAATCTCACAGTTCCAGTATTACACATCCCCAGGAGTATTGCACATCAATTATTGCACCCTCACAGCAGTTTTTGCACAGATCTTACACCTTGCTTGTTAAATTATGTGTCGTTTATCTCATTTTCTGATCTTGTTCTCTACCTGTTTTTATTTTTTTGCTTTTTTCCCTTTAGTATGATTGCCTGGTTTTGGTTATGACTTTGTCTTACGATTTGGATTCGTCTGGTTGTGTTTTCATGCTAAACTCGTACTGCAATGGCACCCGTATCCGCCTACCTTATATGACATAAAGCTACAGGCCAATAGACTTTTTTTAAAAAACAACTTTTCTCTGGAATTGTTCCAGAAGTCCAATTAATATTGTAAAATAGAGACCCAAGCTTGGGTCACATACTCTGTACAAGTCTTCAGTAGTAGAGTAGAAATTCCATCTGGACAGGTTAAGTTCCTTTTGAACTATTTTCAGCTATATCCAGTTACATTCCTAAAAGCTGCTTCTTTCATGTTGGTGCAGACTTTACATGTGCTTTGTGCTTGTGATATAAAGGATATATGCTCTTCTTAGTGTGCATGTCCACACAAAAATTTATGTAATCAGTTGTGTAATCTCTCTGTCTAATCAAATCAAGGAAAGGAAGAGGACTGGTACACAAAACAGATCTTTCAGTAGATTTGAAGACTACATGAGAGCTTATTTAAAATTCAAATAGTAACCTTTATAGGTAAGGCGGAAATTGTTCGTAATCTTGAATAATGATCTAGAATAGTATGCAGTATACTGTTTCTGCCTTGGTGATGAATGCCATTTCCATATACAGTATTTGTTTTTTTATTTTGTTTGTTTTTGTTTAATTCAAACTTCTTTATTAAAAATTTCCCCACCAATAATAATCATATAATCAAGAGTAGCAGCTGTTCAGTCTGTAAACATACTGTACACTGCTGCTCTCCTTCACTAACTCTAATTCGCTTCATTTAAACTCACGGTTGCCAGATATCACTAGAAAAGACAACTCCAGTTTCCATGTTTTGATTCAATCCCCCCAAACACAATATTATCAGCAGACATGGACACTGTACTGGGGGCACAAATCTAAAACTGGTAAACAAACAAAAATAAAACTACTAAAATGTAAAGACAGAAAATGTGTTTAGTTATAAATAAATCATTTAATATAAAAAAAGCTATTATAATGACTTCATAAAATATAAATAAAATGAGAAATTAAATAATCTTTAATTACTATGAATTTCATTTAATATCAATTTGACATTAAGCTTAGTTCACTATTTCCTTACAAAGCTATTATCCTTTTCCCTAATATGGATAATTTTTGTGTTAGTCTACTTTTAATAAGGACTCTATTGTTTAAGATATTTAAAAGAAATATTTTATGGTTGTTTATTTATCAATTAACCAACAGTATTTCTCATTGCTATTATTTTAATTCAATCAACAGTGGCGATGAGCAGAGAGCTTACATTTAACTGTTTGTGATAGACTTCCTGATTAAAGCTTAAATAAAAAAGATTGGTATCTGGATCAGTTTCGGTTGTAAAAATCCTGATTGGTGCATCCCTAATGAACACAATTAAACTAAAGCGCTTTACATCTGACGGGTAAATGAACTCACCCAATCACATCCTATATGAGATTATTCAGATATATACACAATATACACAGAGCGGTTCGAGAACTGACTCCAGCCCAGAACCATGACAGTGGAAATGTCTAATAGTGTAGCTTTAAATATATTTAAGAGGAGCAGACTTCAAACACTGAACATTGATGTTTATTGTATTTGTTTACAAGGTGGAACAGGATAACAGTTATTTTTTGCATACAGTCTGTAAAATTAACTGAAAATATTACATTTAGTTTCTCAGAAGGTAAATTAATTTGTCATGGTTCACACTATGTTCCTAAATTCTGTCATAATTGACCGACTCAAGTTTTCTCATGCCCACTTGTGTGTTATATTGTGGCATTAGAAAACTTAATAAATGTGAAAGTGCAATAAAAATAAAATCAAAAATTCAATGTCACTAAAATCAATTAATAATAGTGATAAATAATCAAGATCTCAATATTGATCAAAATAATCGGCATTATCATTTTGGCCATGATCCTGCAGCCCTAAAGAATGATGACATGGCTCTGCATTCTCACTGATCAACAAAATCTTGTATATGTAAAGTCTGTGAAATGAGTGAATCCACATCAAGCCAGACCATAACTTTTTTTCAATTGCTTTAATTTCATTATAATTTACAGACCTGGGTCAAAGAATACCAAGGCATGATAACATGTACATGAAGCCACACCTAGCAAAACTCTCTTTCACACTATCCTCCACAAGTCATGTTTTAAGAACACCTTAATTTGAACATTATGGAAAATATTCAGTGATGCAGTGATCCAGTTACAGTGATCCAGTTACAATTTCTAAAAGCTGCTTCTTTCATGTTGGTGCAGACTTTACATGTGATTTGCGCTTGGGATATACAGTATACAGTTATGCCCTTCTTAGTGTGCATGTCCACACAAAAATTTATGTAATCAGTTGTGTGATCTCTCTGTCTAATCTAATCAAGGAAAGGCAGAGGACTGGTACACAAAACAGATCTTTCAGTAGATTTGAAGACTACATGAGAGCTTTATTAAAATTCAAATACTAACCTTTATAGGTAAGGCGGAAATTGTTCGTAATCTTGAATAATGATCTAGAATAGTATGCAGTATACAGTTTCTGCCTTGGTGATGAATGCCATTTCCATATACAGTATTTGTTTTTTGTTTTAAAAAAAGTATACATTTATATTTTTGGGATGGTTCCCAGTGCAATGTAACATGGGGCTTTGGCATTTTGATAAATCAACACACACCCATATACCTAGTTTGACAGATTTAAACTATACTTTCTCATTTGAAGAAAAATTCAAAGAAAAATATACATATAATAGACTGTTGTTTCTCAGTTGTCAGACAAGGTCAATGGACTTGTATAATGATGCATATGACTGTTTCCCCTTTCATGTTATACACTACAGATGTAATTAAATATGAATACATTATACAGATTGAACAGATAATGTGTTTTAAATAGACATTTAAATACACATACAGATAGAAATAGGAGGCACAATATTCTTGAAAATATGCCAGAAGGGTATTTGCTTGAGACTAGTATGCTTGAGCCTGTGTTTAGGTGGGATGCAATATAAAAGTTGCACAGGCAAGAGCTTTTTACCTGAAGGGCGTGAGTAGGAAGTTTGTGGGACAAAGACCACATTCAATAAGACAATATAAATGTGTCACAGTATTTTTAAATCATCTATAATCAGTAGTTTTCTCTAGTACACCCACCTAAACACTGCCTTATTTGGCTCCAAAATAAAACAACTCTACTATATTTCTGTTCAAACTGGCCTAAAAGTCATAATATGTTTTTATTTGTAGATTATTCTTTCCACCACTTGATATAGCCCACACAGACCAGGCGCCTATAACAAGCTAATTTCTACTACATTTTGGCCAACTAGGTCTGAGTGCCTCATAGTAAGCCAGTTAGTCCCAACAGCTAGCCCACAAATAAGTAAATAGAGAAATAAATAATTATATTTAACTATTATAAAATAAAAGTTCAGATAAGAAAGACAATGATAACTGATCAATGATTAACCCATGAGAATAAGTTAAAAACAAATAATCATTCAATAAGTGATTACTGTATTATCAGAAGAAGTAATTAGATTACACCTAACTCTGCTCCTAATATATCTGAGTTTTTAAAAATCTGGAGATTTTACCAAATGCATTTCAGGATAAAAGTCATTGTTAAATGGTAGAGCAAGCTTACATTGAACACTCTCTTTTCCAGTTCCAAAATTAAGATGATCTTAATTTTGCTTGTGATGCTTTTGGGAAACTCAGTCCTAATCCAATCTTTAATTACTAAACTATGTTTTACTATGTTTTAAAGAGTTTACTAGCAAACCTTATATTAAGGCATTACCACATGTGCTGTTGCTGGCAGAAATCAAGAGTTGTGGCTTGTAAACGCAACAGAAGAGATAGTGACAGAATTCTGCTATTCAAATTTGTTAAAGCTACTATTACTATTCCACACTAATACAGTACAATTCATCAAAACCAAACTACATATAATGTACAGCAACAGTAGAACATGATAAACGTTGGCTTACCTTTGGCTTACAGCTTGATGCTATGAAACAGGTGAGCAGCATATAGCATGACATATAATTAACTGCATTTAAAGCGTTCGGAAAAAAAATTAATAAAAACACCCAAAACTGTATACGTTACCATAATGAAGACGAACTGTATGTTGATACGTGAAATTCTGGAGGGACGTCAGACGGCGTGGAGTGCTGACGTAATGACGCGGGCTGTTAATCTAATTATGTTCTATAACATGTAAAACGGAAACATGACAGGAGTATTCTAAAAGCGACTCATGTAAACACCTTAATCACATTATTATCTTACTCAGATTAAGGTCAATAATTAGATTACTGCTGTCCAAGTAAACATAGCTACTGATGGAACTGTGCAATAATGTGAATACTGGGCTATGAAATATTGTTTGGTGGGCAACACTTTTATGAATGTGTATATATGTCAGGTTGGCAGGTAGTTTAACTTTTTGTTTTAAGCCATTAATGCTTGCTGAGTCCAAGAAAACTATTTTCTGAAAGGAAAATAAAGTATTTCTTTTCTTTGCTTCGTTTTTTTTTTCTTTTCTTTTCTTTTCAGGTGTTTTGAATAGTCTGTTTTACATGTCCTGACTGAATGTACTGTGCAAATGATAAATAAACTTGACGTGATTTGGCCCTCATTCCTCTTATTCTAATACACTATTTTGACATACAAATAAGTATTTGCCTGTAACCACATTTTCAGCAGTGTGGTATGTGTCCATGTTTTAGGTTTATCACAGGGAAAGGCCACAACCAAATCCACAAACAAGGGATTGTCCAGATAGTATGTCTGTTAGGCTATATATGCATCACTCTGCTCACCTGTTTCATAGCATCAAGCTGTAAGCCAAAGGTAAGCCAACGTTTATCATGTTCTACTGTTGCTGTACATTATATGTAGTTTGGTTTTGATGAATTGTACTGTATTAGTGTGGAATAGTAATAGTAGCTTTAACAAATTTGAATAGCAGAATTCTGTCACTATCTCTTCTGTTGCGTTTACAAGCCACAACTCTTGATTTCTGCCAGCAACAGCACATGTGGTAATGCCTTAATATAAGGTTTGCTAGTAAACTCTTTAAAACATAGTAAAACATAGTTTAGTAATTAAAGATTGGATTAGGACTGAGTTTCCCAAAAGCATCACAAGCAAAATTAAGATCATCTTAATTTTGGAACTGGAAAAGAGAGTGTTCAATGTAAGCTTGCTCTACCATTTAACAATGACTTTTATCCTGAAATGCATTTGGTAAAATCTCCAGATTTTTAAAAACTCAGATATATTAGGAGCAGAGTTGGGTGTAATCTAATTACTTCTTCTGATAATACAGTAATCACTTATTGAATGATTATTTGTTTTTAACTCATTCTCATGGGTTAATCATTGATCAGTTATCATTGTCTTTCTTATCTGAACTTTTATTTTATAATAGTTAAATATAATTATTTATTTCTCTATTTACTTATTTGTGGGCTAGCTGTTGGGACTAACTGGCTTACTATGAGGCACTCAGACCTAGTTGGCCAAAATGTAGTAGAAATTAGCTTGTTATAGGCGCCTGGTCTGTGTGGGCTATATCAAGTGGTGGAAAGAATAATCTACAAATAAAAACATATTATGACTTTTAGGCCAGTTTGAACAGAAATATAGTAGAGTTGTTTTATTTTGGAGCCAAATAAGGCAGTGTTTAGGTGGGTGTACTAGAGAAAACTACTGATTATAGATGATTTAAAAATACTGTGACACATTTATATTGTCTTATTGAATGTGGTCTTTGTCCCACAAACTTCCTACTCACGCCCTTCAGGTAAAAAGCTCTTGCCTGTGCAACTTTTATATTGCATCCCACCTAAACACAGGCTCAAGCATACTAGTCTCAAGCAAATACCCTTCTGGCATATTTTCAAGAATATTGTGCCTCCTATTTCTATCTGTATGTATATTTAAATGTCTATTTAAAACACATTATCTGTTCAATCTGTATAATGTATTCATATTTAATTACATCTGTAGTGTATAACATGAAAGGGGAAACAGTCATATGCATCATTATACAAGTCCATTGACCTTGTCTGACAACTGAGAAACAACAGTCTATTATATGTATATTTTTCTTTGAATTTTTCTTCAAATGAGAAAGTATAGTTTAAATCTGTCAAACTAGGTATATGGGTGTGTGTTGATTTATCAAAATGCCAAAGCCCCATGTTACATTGCACTGGGAACCATCCCAAAAATATAAATGTATACTTTTTTTATTCTACAGTTTTCAGAAGGCTTAATAGCTAGTCTGCACATGTATTATAGTTATGTATAAAGGGAAGCATATAATTAGCCAATTTCTCAAATTGTTTCCAAAATCTTTTCACAGGTGACACATATAAAAATCAAGAGAAGTGATTATTTCATTTCTCAGTTATTGATGTCTAGTAATAACTGAATTGAATATCTACATCTATACTAAATAGTATGTTTCACCCAGTGTATTACAGTATTTTGACATAGTAATTAGCAGATTTTTTGCTCAGACCCTAATTTTCTGACACATTTTCAGATTATTACATTTTACTTTTGTTTTTCTAAAATTACTTTTTGATCTGAACAAACTGGTTTCTGTTTGGTAGGATGAGAACCAGAGAAGAGCAATGCTTTTAACCCCTATGTTAGCCAGGCGTTCCAATAGTAGTGAATGTGAGATTGTATCAAAGGCAGCACTAAGGTCGAGGAGGATGCAGATGGTCAGAAGGCCAGAGTCAGCAGCGCAAAGGAGGTCATTAGTATTTTTAACAAGGGCTGCTTCAGTGCTGTGTTTGAAACCAGATTGAAAGTATTGAAAGTATCCAGTATAAGGGATAGACTGTCATTATACTGTAGTGATTTACCAGGTCCAAAGTGGAGGAGGCGTGGCTAATGGAGACGGCACCCTAAGTGCTGAATTCAATATTTTAAAACAGACACAGACAGTCATCCAGTGCAGCAAATCCAGTGAAATGTTGTAAAAACGGACAAATTTACATACATCGACCGGGGAGTAGCGGCAGCAAAATGTGCCAGTGTTCACCCAATCCAATCCAATAAAATAAAAACATAAAGGTTTTGAGCAATGACACACACTCCTAATATTAATGTCAAATATTGCTTCAGTGCATTTGATTATTGTATGTTGATGTACCTTTGCTGTATAAAAAGATCATAGCTTGTTTGTTAATGCAGTTTCTTTGTTTTCATGTGTGATCCAGTGGATCTTGGCCCTAAACCTGAAGTTGAAAACAGTACTGATGACTAAGAATGTTATACTGTTCACAGACCAGACCTTTTATCAAAAGGGTTGATTAAAGGCAGTGCCAAAGACACATAAGGAAGAAACACTTAGCTAAAGAATTTTAAGAATCCCACAAAACTCATAAAAAAAGAACTGATTTGCATTTGGTGAAGCCCACAAAACTCATAAATAAACAAATTCACAGAGCGGAAAGTGCAAAATGGCTCCTAAAGTTGAAGTACTTTTGACTCATGTCTACAAGAATAAAATAAATAAATAAATAAAAGTATGCAGCAGCAAATCCAGCAGAGGGCAAAATATGGAGAGACATTATGGAGGTTAATGTGGTGTCATCAAACCAACACAATATAATTGAGTTCAAAAGAAAATGGTTTGCGTATGTGTAAAATTTACACACACTCAGGAACAGCAGTAGGGTATGGAATTTTTCCCCAAAATGTACAGGATTTACATGAATACCAATTTTCATGTGTGTAAACGCTCATACAGAAAACCTATGCATATATCCATTCGTATCTAGCTAGTTTTGAGCCCAATACTGGGTGTAACACAGAAATGTAATGTAATTTACTTTTCCTGGTAACACATTAGTTTATAACATGTTAGAACTAATGTGTTAATTACTTTAATTACTGTTATACAGCTGCTGACAATGGGAATATTGTTACAAACATTTCTTACATGTTTCGAAACTAATAGTATATTCATTATGTGGAAATAATTTATAACAAAGCTTAATATACCCACTGTTTTTACTGGATATATTCTTCAAATTACTTTGTTCATTTGTAAGTAAAAGAAACAGGTTTTAAGGGATTGTAATGTCTTTTTTCTTCTTTAAAATGTATTAAAGTGAATGAACTAGTTTTCATCATCATGTTTTTTTTATCTGGCACAGACTTGTATAGCTTCTAGAGAGTAACTTAGATGTCAAGTAATGATTAGTGTATTTACCTTAAATATAATTTCTTTGTATTTATATTTTACTTTCATTATTTTTTACTTTTAAATAAAATTACTCTATAACAATATTAGTGTAGAAGTAATTAGCAATTTGCAATGGACTAGTTTTTCAAATAATGACCCTGACACTGCTTACAATGATTAAACTAAATTGACTTCTACCTAGCAAAAATTACTCTCAAGTGTTCCTCCAGTTGAATCTGTATTTGTAACCACCATTTGTATCTGTCCAATAATACTATCTATACAGTAACATTTTCATATTAAATATGTTATTGAATCAGGTCAATCGAGTTCTTCCATCTAGGCTAGTTTTGGGAAATAGGTAGCTTAAAAGGAAGCACATTTATCTTCAAATGAGGAAGTAGCTTGAATGTCAAAAATGTTGGTAAAAACACATGTATGTGTGTGTGTTGGTTGATATTTCATTAAACTGCATTAGTCATAATGTTGTCTATAGTTTCTGTTCTCTCTCTTCTGTATTTTGTAACTACAATTACTGAACTTTTTTTAGGGGAAACCTTTGTACTCCACTGTCTTCATTTGTCATTCATGTCATGTATACACTCTCAAGAGACCTTCATATGAAGACAGTGGAGTACAATGGTTTCCCCCAAATAAATTCAGTAATAATGTAACTACAGAAACTATAATTGCTGAACTTGTTTGGGGGAAACCATTGTATTCCCCTGTATTCATATGAAGGTCTCTTGAGAGTGTATACACAATAATCCATCTAGGCTAGTTTTTCCTAGTACACTAAATGAAAATTGAAACATATTGTTGCTTTGAATTATCAATAGTATGTATCATTATACCACAAGTCCAGTGAACGTGTTTAACTACTGAAAGACAATGTTTTCTTATACGTTTCTTTTAGTTTTGCTTCAAAGAAAGAACTGTAACTTGAATGTACTTCTGCCAGTACAACCACATGTACAGGTGTGTGAGGAATTATCAACATGCCATGTGCCATGCCAAGTTGACATTGGGAACCAATCCAAAATATATATTTACTCTTTTCAGTGAAGATGTTCAGAAGGCTTAATAGTCATTAGCTAGTATTTACTTCCGAGCATAACATATTTTAATATAATAATTAGCCTGTGATTTTTCAGATTGTCAGAATTTCAACAATCAAGAGTGTCCAGGTGTCCAGATTACGTAATTGTGGTAAGTGAATTTTTCAAAAAGGTGTGTCCAGAGCTTGTTGATTTAGAAATGCATACATTAGGCTATTTATACACCTCGATTTACTGTACGAGATTCACAACATCAGGCTGAGAAAGGTAAGCAGATCATTACAGTATTACTTTATTGTACTGTGTTCTTTATGTTTGCTTTTAACATTTCAATGATAAACAATTTTATTGTTTATTATTAACCATTATCAACCATTATTTCAGTAATATATAAAAATTTTAACAAATAATGAAAAAAAAAATCACATTTGTTTGTGTCAAATAAATGAATTTCCTTGCAATCAACACATTTATTTTTTTTTTTAGTGTAGTGTCAAAGTTTTTTTTGTTCCAAAGATGTTTTAAAATGCACTTTTAATAATTTATGTTATATAGGTTAACTTATTTCAATGAATTTACAATAAAAAGGAATTAACTTTTATTCCTGTACACTGATAAAAATCACTAGATAAATTCACACTAGATAAATAGATTTTCCCTTTTGTGGAAACCTGTAAATGTTTTCAGCTGTTTTGGTCATTTAAAATATCTTAATCTAATAACTTAAAGTCAGTTAATTTCTATAAGAAAACCAGTCAGAGGCAGTAAAATGCTATGACACGAGCTGATTTTTAAGGTACCGTAAAGCATATACATATAGCATAGTTTGTTTTTTTTTGCTATATTGACAATTTCCCATAATCCCGGTCAGGTTAAAAATGGTAAGTGGCGCACGGTGGCTTAGTGGTTAGCATTTTTGCCTCACACCGCTCGGGTCCGGGGTTCAGTTCCTGCCGGGCTGTGTGTGCGGAGTTTGCATGTTCTCCCTGTGCTGTAGGGGTTTCCTCCGGGTACTCCGGTTTCCTCCCCCAGTCCAAAGACATGCATGGTAGGCTGATTGGTGTGTCTAAATTGTCCATAAAAAAAGAAAAATGGTAAGTGAAGTTACTGGCAATTACTCAAAGGGAAAACCAGTTTCTTTATCGTTTCACCACATGTTTTATAGTTTAAACATAGTTATATGCTTAAAAGCTAGCATAAAATTGCTGACTGTAGATTGTACAGCAAACAACTATAACCATATTTACTGAACTGTAATGTCATACATTGTATAAAATGAGACATAATCCAGTATATTTGCTCATTTTGTCTGACAATTTTAAAGAAAGCAACTCACAATTGAGGCAGGATACAACTAACATTTTACTTTTCTTTTTATAATATTTGTTTTTATACCCATAATGACACCTCTTTAAAAAAAAAAAAAAAAAATCTGCACTCTTCCCCTCATTTATTGTGTATTTGCTCTTAGACTTGGCATTTCTCTGAAATAAGAAATTTAGGCTTGAACAAAAAAGGGGAAGAGTTGGCAGAAGAATCAGAGGTAAGGATTTTGTAAATGTGCTGGAGTGTATATGTTGTAAGGCATGCCAAAATTTAACAGTATAATATCTATCAAGATAATCTCAGCAAGGTTGTGCAGAAGGATCCAATGCTGCTCTGAAGAATAAAGCAGTTACTGAGAATATATGAATACATGAATGAATCTAGCTATTTTGATCTTATCATATGGAGATGTTGTATAGTAGATTAAGATACATATGTGCTGAAATTTGGGCATAGATTTTTGTGAATTATATAACATATTTACCTATTTACCTAACATATTTAATTTTGTTCCCTTATCTGTTCAAATGAAACAAGGCTTCAGGTTCGGGTCAAAATATGGCTACAGAAGGGTACAAGGTGAGAAGATTTGTAGACATGTATTTTTATTACATTCTGTATTATTAGCAATGTGATGGTTAAGTGATTTCTTATGAAGAAGTAGGATGTAGAGGCTGGGTGGCTAGACTAGAAAATAATAATAATAAATATTCATTGAGATTTTTCAAGGAATGAAAAATGTATGTTATCATCACAACATTATGATCATTATGAACCCAACATAATCTGTTGGGTTTTCTAACTGAGAGGGTCCATTGTTTTGTGGTTCTATTTTGTGGGTCATATATGCTGCTTTTGCATTGAGGTTCTACATTCATACACAGAGGTGAAATAAATGTCTTAATCATTCAGGATATATTTTTTTTTTTTGGCATTCCAACTCCCTTCAGTCTCCTCTTCAGTAAGTGAAATGCTGATCAATTGGATTAAGGTCTGGTGATTGACTTGGCCAGTCTAAAACCTTCCACTCTCCAACCCTGATAAAGTCCTTTGTTGTGTTGACAGTGTGTTTTCTGTCATTTGCTGGCTGTATGATGAATCTCCTCCCGATTATACTGGGTGCATTTCTCCGTTAATTGAAAGACAGATTGTTTCTGTAGACTTCTGAATTCCACCATGTTTCAGATGAGCTTGTAAGTTTGGGCTTTTCCATCACTTTAGTTGAAATTAATCTTGGTTCCAGAACTTTTGTGGCTCATCTCTGTATTTCTTTGTAAATTCCAATCTGGCTTTTTGATTCTTACTGTTGATGAGTGGGTTGCATCTTGTGGTATGGACTCCATATTTCTGCACATGAAATCTTCTTCAAATTGTGGATTGAGATACCTTCACCCCTGGGCTGTGAAGGTTGTTGGTGATGTTACTAGTAACTATTGTTTTGAATTTTTCCTCCTAGCTCTCACCATTTTTCTGAAATCAACTACTGTTGTTTTCCTTGGCCAACCTGTTCAATGTCTGGTTGTTATTACTGAACACTACTGGTTTCTTTCTTTTTCAGGACATTCCAAATTGTTGTATTGGCTATGCCCAATGCCTTTGCAATGGCTCGAATAGATTCCCTCTTTTCTCAGCTTCAAAATGGCTTTCTTTTCTTCCATAGACAGCTCTCTGATCTTCAAGTTGGTTTATCCATTTTACCAAGAAATGCAGTCTTCACCGGTGAAACATGGGGCTCAAACCAAGAGTAGACCTTCAGAGCTATTAATTCTTTAAATAATCAATTTAACAAATCACACCTGGGCAGCAAGAAACACCTATCAGTCACATGCTCCAATATTTTTGATCACTGGAATAAAATGGGTGGGTTCAAACAAAAGGTGCCAAGTTGTTTAACAAATCTAAATGTAAATATAAGGAAATTAAAGTAAAAATTGATCTGTTGTCTCCTTCATCTTTTGAGCTCAAACCTAAATGTCTCCAATGTATAGTGAAAACAATAGAATTTGTCTTGCCATTCCTATAGTCTGGAGGGGAATGTAAATGTCAATGTTCCTTGTCATTCACCAGTTTAGCTAGAAGATTCTAAGGAATGCTATATGATGGCAGTATTTATGGCAAAATATTATCATACTTCACTCTATGACCTTGTTGGAAAGACATAACAGTGACGGACATAACAATAACGGCATCTATATTTGCATTGCTAGTTCTTATGAATTAATTGAGAATTGTTTTAATTGCAGATCTTCAATGACTCTGTTCATGGCCATATAAAGATGCATCCGCTGCTGGTGGACATCATTGACACACCAGAGTTTCAACGCCTGAGGAACATCAAGCAGATGGGAGGAATCTATCGTGTCTTTCCAGGAGCTTCTCACAACCGCTTTGAGCACTCCCTCGGGTAAAAATGTCAACACATTCATGTGAACAACAAACTATGTTAGGTGGAGGTTAGTGGCAGCTAATGTGGGGAACAAATAATACAAATTTTAATGATAAAATACTTGAAGACATTTTGATACAGTATACAAAAACAGCAAAACAGTGACAATTATGGGACTAGGTTACTGTAACAATAGAGATGCAGATGGCAGGTTATATTTAGTAGATGCCCTTATCCAGAGCAACTTACAATTATATCATTTATACAACTGAGCAGTTGAGGGTCTTAATCAAGGGCCCAGCAGTGGCAGCTTGGTGGTACTCAGGATAGAACTCACAACCTTCCAAACAGTAGTCCAACATCTTAACAACTGAGCTACATCTATGCCAAATTCCCGTAAAGCCGATATAGCGGCTTTACAGTGTAAATGTTATCCCCGTAAGGCTGGTATACCGGCACTACTCTGCTATGATTCCTTACTTATTTAATTATTATTTTTTGACCCGGAAGGTTGATGACGTCATGACATCATGACGTCACGACATGATTACGACATTACGCTGTCATTACAGCGAAGATGATCCAAGCGTGAATGTTGGTGTAATAGTAGAAGTGAAATAAAAATGCCAAAGCGAAAAGCTAATCGTGTTCCAGCTAAAGTTACACATACAGTGAACACAGGTACATCTAAAACAGTGGGAAAAAAAGAAAACATACACAGTTATACAGGCGAGAGCGAGGATTCTAGATAGTGACAGCAGTGAAAGTTCAGGCGATGTTGAAACCAAAACCGAAACTGATAGTGACGCAAACTCATGATTCAGACCCTGATCTTTCTTCATCTTCAGCATCAACCAGTGCGACTGACACTGCAGAGGTCTGGAATCATAACGTGACAATCTCTGTGCATTCGTGAAAACACTACCTGCTGGTCTGATTATCACCAGAAAGTTGACTTTTGGCGCTAAAATGCATTTATTCAAAGGCATTGACCACGCTGATGCTCGTATGGTACTTCTAAATGAGTATAAGGATTTTAGCGAGCATTTTTTATCATTTCTCTACTTAAGAATTGTGCTCTAAGTGGAGTAAAAACACTGAACTGCTTCATTTTCAAAGTAATATTACACAAATACATTATTATAAGTTGTTTCAAGGCCTAAAAATGTTAAAATTAAAATCTTGATTTTGGGGCCAATTTTTTTCCTGGGAACTCGGGGTTGGCGTGCTGTTTCCATGGGGAATATAGGGTTGTGGGACATAATACTGTGGGAACTAAGGTGTAAGAGGGTTATGTCTGGCCTAGTGTTCATGTGTTTTAAATGCTTTCATGACAGGAAGTAAATATAACAACTGAAGAAGAGTTCTTAAAACTCAGGAAGGATACCCTCTGGTGGCATGGTGGTGAAATTACCCAAAAAGACATGACAGAAACACACACACACCCACAAAAACTGAACCACCATTCAAATGGGTGCCTCCAAGTTCTTGGTGGAAATCAGTGACTGAGATCATCAATGCCGTTTGCTGGGATCCAAGATCTTTTTTTTTCTGGAACAAATCCCTCCCAGTTCACCAAGTTTAACATGATGTTGTAAGACTTTTAGAGGAGTGTGTTAAGGAGTTCTAGGAAAATTCTGCCTATGGTAGGTAATGGGTCCATTATTGTTGTCTAAATAGGATCTCAGAAACCTACGGATCTCCTCATTCAATCGCTTCACCAGGCCACTGGATTGTGGGTCGTAACACTGATGTTAAGATGTGAGCAAAAAGTTTGCCAAACTGTGGACATGAACTGGAGTCTTGGTTTGAAACAATTTCTACAGGGAGGTTGAATTGCCTGAATAGCCATCATGAATCGTGAACATGATCTTGACTATCGCCATGTTCATGGGAAGTTTGTGGGGTTGTACTAGATGACATGCTTTAGAGAAACAATCGAGAAGGGTTAGAAATTTGGTATTTCATTGTGATTCGGGGAGGTCAGTGATGAACTTATGAACTCCTACATAAGTAGGACCATGGTGTATGTGGGAAGGATTAAGGTTCAAGAAGGTCTGTTGGTAGCTGATGTGGAGTGCGAGACTGAGCACAGACAGTAAAGGCTTTAACAAATGTCTCAACATAAGAAAATATAGATTGTCACTTCTCAACTAACATTTGGGCCAATAAATGCCTGAATGACCAGTGCTGAGGGACGTGTGCACCCAATGGATCACCAACTCATGCATATTCTGTGAGACATCACTTTTTCCAGCAGGGCACTTGCAAGGAAATGGATCATGTGGTAGGGATCACTGGATGTCTTCCATGATGTTCAAATTAATGTGTTCTTAAAACAGGACTTGGGGAGGATAGTGTCAAAGAGAGTTTCGGTAGGTGTGGCTTCATGTAACCGTCATCATGCCTTGGTATTCTTTGACACAGGTCTGTAAGTTATAATGAAATTAAAGCAATTGAAAAAGAGGGCTGGTCTGGCTTGATGTAGATTCACTCATTTAACAGACATTACATATACAAGATTTTGCTGATCAGTGAGGATGCAGAAGGGATGTTCAGATCCCTAGAGCCAATATCATCATTCCTCTTTCCTCATTCCTCCTGACTTTTTAGAAGAAGGCACACAGGTTTGGAGGATTACCATGATGTAGAGATAGTACAGCTCCTAAGCTATTTTCAGAGGCTTCTATCTCGATCGCCAATGGGAGAGAAGGATCAGGATGATGTAGAATGGATGCATTTGTAAATCTTTCTGTGAGTGTTTGGAAAGCTTGAGTGGACTCTCAAGATTTTAATACCTTGAGAAGAGATTTCAGTAAATAATCAGCAATGCTTTCCAGTGTAGCGTCCATGTGGATATCTATTGAAAAAAAAAGTTCTTAAAAACTCAGGGAAGGGTGCCCTCTGGTGTCATGGCAGTGAAATGTCCTGATATGACAGGATTGTTACAAACCATAACTATGCAACATTATAGTAACAAAATATAAGTAGAAAGAAAGAAAGATAAAAAAGAAAGACAGAATTAACAGTCAGTTCACAGTTGCTATGCAGTTTTAGACGGTGTTTATTTATTTATTTATTTATTTATTTATTTATTTATTTATTTTACATTAACTGTTGTTGGGAGCCAACAACTAATTATTTAACTAACAATTAATTATGAATGAATATTGTAGTGTAAATACATAATTATGTAATGTCTTGCAATAATGATACCAAGGGTAATAATACTACGTCTTGTTTCTTTTAACAGTGTGGGTCATCTGGCAGGGGAACTCGTACGAAGTCTGAAAGCTCAACAACCAGAAATAACTAGTATTGATATGTTCTGTGTTCAGATTGCAGGGTTGTGTCATGACCTGGGTGAGTTATTCATAATGCGTTAGACTATAACAATTAGATTAACAGAAACCAAATTTAAATCCAGATGCAACCAGAATCTGTTTGTGTGACTTACTAACACAAGATATTAACATATATTATAATATTATCATGACATATTTAATAAAATAAAATATCCCACAGCTTAGATAAACGATGTAGTGGCATGACTTCACAATTATACTGAGGATTTCATCTGTTTATATACTGTGTCACGTTTCAAGGTAGGGTTCGGAAGCAATCGCAGATATAGAACGTTTTATTAAACAAATAAACAACAAAACAAAGACACTAAGACAACTTGGCAAAATACTGTGGCAAGAAAAAAAACATGGAACACAGTAGTCTAGGACAAACGAAAGACAGAGAAGCAGTGCAAACAGTGACTATATATATATGAGTGATTATAACGTGATTCAGGTGCAGGTGGTCATGTGACATATTGTAGTCCAGTGCAGTGGCTGATGGGAACTGAAGTCCAGAGTTACCTCCTTGATATATGACACACTGTATGGTGTAAGCAGGAAGTGTAACTGATACTGTTTACCGCATTACAATAGTGTCCTTTTCTCAACAGTGCATGCATAGGCCTTGATTTTTGCAAATTAATTTTTCTTTAGTAAAAGAAAAACATATTAGTAGAATTTGGAGGCTTTTAAAAACAAATACCTGCATGCTCCACCTCCATAACTTTACAACTATTGTCACGTAATGGAGTTGAGAACGGATGCAAATGCAGATAGCTTTATTATGGGAGAGACAGGAAGACAAATCCAAATCGTGAAACATAGACGTGGTCATAAACATATTTGTGGGGGACACTCCATGGCAAACCCATTTGAATTCTTCAAGAGTTATGTTGTAGCTGTTGGACATGAGCTCTGAAACGATGAAATTGGGAATTAGAAACTAGAAGAGTTAAAACCAGGGTGTACAATGTGACACATGAAATAAAGCTTGGACTTAACTAAACAAAGGGACTAACACAGAACTAGTGAATGCTATCAGAAAAAAAGCATTAATAGGATGAGGTGGAGACAGGGCTAGACTAAAACAGAACTCAAAGAGAAACACAAGTGTAACTACAATGCATTTGTCACCATGGGAACAACAATGCGATGGTGGAAACTGTAACATAAATATTGTCCATTTCACTGTTTTGTAATAGGCATTATATATAACTGATGTAATTGTGAAAATTAATCTGTAAAGTTTGTTTTTCAAATGAAGGTCATGGCCCGTTCTCACATTTATTTGAAGAATTTGTGAAGGAGCTAGCAGAGAGAATGGTAACTGAACAATTTGTGTAACTTTAAATTTACCACCAGGTTAAATTTGATTATTTCATTTAAATAGCTAAAATAAGGTTTAATATAGAGTTATTTCTTTTATTTTTGCTGTTTTTGTTCTCTTCCCAAGAAGGTTTCAGAAACAAGAGAAAGAGAAACTAAAAAAGCTTTAAAAAACTGGAAGGTGAGGATTTTGTGCTTGTAATCAAAACAAATATTTTATTTATTTTCAGTCTCGGAGTTCAGCTTGTTCATTTGAAGAGATCTGATGTAAATGGTACATTATCATTAAACAGTAGTTAAATAATACATATTGATTGATATTGCTATATTGATATTGATAGTGATATAGTAATTTATATTGCTCTTTTAATTTTTTTAATATTATTTTTATTGTATAGCATGAAGAACAATCAGGCAAAATGTTTGACCAGCTGATGGAAAATGGCATTAAGGAGAAGATGAAGAATGGACATTATAAAGATGAACATAATGAAGGCTTAGAATTTCAAGACAAAGACTTCGAGTTCATCCATGAGCTTATTGAAGGAACACGACCTTCTACTGACGTAATAATAACAAAAATACATATATAAAAAATACATATATACTGTACATACATGCATACATATATACATACAAGGCTCAGACTTAAAGTAACTAGTAACACGATAAGATAATATTTCGCCAGTAAACAATGGCACACAGAGAAAATAAAAGGCAGACTAATCAAGTTCTTTGGTTGTAGCTCTGGGAGAAGGCTTAAAGGTCTTCAAGTAGAACTATGTTAATGAAGCTAAATACCCCTAATTATCTAACGATCACCTAATGAAGAACCATTTTTCTAGGAGTGTATGTGGGTCAAAAAGGCTATAGGTATAAGGTTCAAATAAGACACTCTCACAGTCAATTTCTGTTTGTTGTTGATGTTGTTTTTTATTATTATTATCTGTGTATGGTTTGCCTCATGCAGTCACTCAACAGAGAAAGATATGAGAGAAAGTCCTACTTGTATGAGATTGTGGCCAATAAAGAGACAGGTATTGATGTTGACAAAATGGATTATTTCAGTAGGTGAGTTTGGCTTGTGCATATTTTTTGTGTGAAATGCATGTTTGGTTTTAATTAATGAAATTCAATGTTACTTTTTCACAAAAGATGTGATACTGTATACGCTATGTATCTATATTTCCTTTCAAAGAGATTGTCACCATGTGGGGATGAAAAGCAACTTCTCACATGAGCGCTATGTGATGTTCGCACGAGTTTGCACCAATAAGAAAAATGAAAAGCACATCTGCACAAGAGATAAGGTAAGCTATTTTTGGTACGGCTGTAGGAGTCGTTTTATGCACAAATACATTTGATATTAAAACATAATTAATTTTTTCCTCTTTTCATTCTTTAAGGAAGCGATAAACATGTACGAACTCTTCCATAATCGATACCTGCTTCACTACAACGTCTGCCAGCACAGGGTTAAGGTGGCAATAGAAACAATGTGAGTTAACTTGGAAAATAAACTCACATTGACTTTTCATGTGAGATTTAGGCAAATGTCAGTTATAGAATTTTAGATTGTTGCCAGTGATAGCAGTAATTATCATTTTATTTTATCAAGTTACACACACCTGTTTTGATCATGTTTTTCCCCTCATATTTTTAGGATTGTTGATGCGCTTTTGGAAGCTGAAGGTCACTTTAAGCTGGGTGACAAGACAATCTCTGAGGCAGTTATGGACCCTAAAACATACCTGAAACTCACAGGTTTACACTCCATTTCTCTGAAATAATAAATTACCAGTTAGATATTAATATCTTATATCTTATATCTACTGGAATTCGTCTTGTATAGTTTTCTCTCTTTTTTCAGATGACATTCTTCAGGAAATCATGCGGTCAACAGACAACAGTCTCAAAACAGCAAGGAAAATCATTAGGAGAATTGACAAACGCAAGATTTACAAGTTTGTCGGTGGCAAAATATTCCAGAAAAAGGATGTGGAACATTTGGACAGTGCTGAAAAGTGGAAAGTTAGTCACACACATTTTTTCCAACATTCATTATAATAGATTCCTCCTTCAACCCCCACACCAGATTCTTTTGAGATGCTACTGTAAGTAATGATTTAAAGATACAGTGGGGGAAAGAACACGTGAACATTTTTTTTTTCAGTAAATATATTTCCAATGAGGCTATTCACATGAAATTTTAACCAGACTTTGGTATTAACTCAAGAAATCCACACATATAAAGAAATAAAAATATTAAAGTCCATAAATGAAGGTATGTGTAATAAAGAGGAATGACACAGGAGAAAAGTATTGGACACACTAACTGAAATTTATTAAATACTTAGTGGAGAAGCCTTTGTTTGTAACGACAGCTTCAAGACTCTTCCTGTATGAAGAAATCAATGGGTCGCAGTATTCAGGTGTGATTTTGGCCTGTTCTTCTAAACATATTGTCTTTAAATCTTGTTCATTTGGATTCGAGTCAGGTGATTGACTGGGATATTCTAACACTCTAATCTCCCGGTAAAAGGCTCCATTTATCATTCCTTCAATTATATGAAGTCTGCCATAACCATACGATGAAAAACAGCTTCACACCATGATGCTTCCACCTCCAAACTTCACTGTTGGTGTAGTGTTTTTAGAGTGATGTGCAGTGCCATTTCTTCTCCAAACATGGTGTGTAGTATGACAGCCAAAAAGTTTCTCGTCTGACCAGACTGCACTGCATTGCCTATTGTTTTCTCTGTGACGATGGCACCTGCTGCCTCCAAGTGTTTCTGGAGCTCTTTCCGAGTGGTCCTTGGCTCTTGGGCGACTCTTCTGACTATTTTTCTGACTCCCTGGTTAGAAATCTTGCGAGGAGCTCCTGTGTGTGGCCAGTTGATGACGGAGTGATGTTGCTTCCACTTGTGGATAATGACCCCGATGGTGCTTACTGGAGGATTCAGAAGTTTTGAAATACATCTGTATCCGATTCCATTCGCAACAATACGGTTGTGAAGGTCTTGGGAGAGCAAAAAAAAAAGTTCTTAAAAACTCAGGGAAGGGTGGCCTCTGGTGGCATGGAAGTGAAATGTCCTGATATGACAGGATTGTTACAGGTTTGCTGTGACATAACAATTGGAAACAAAAAAATGTTGACGTGTTCAATACTTATTTGCCCCACTGTACTTGCTCATTACTTTAAAAATACATCAATTTCAGAAACTTTATTATGAGGATTAGATAATTTTGAAGATAAATTGTGTTAAATGGATATCCAGAGATATGAAGGTATTAAAGAAGAAATAGCATGTCGCGGCTACTTGTGAATTCAGACATCAGCCTTATCTGGTCTTATACTCAGATTTTGTAGTATTTGCAGAATGGTGTGTGTGTGTGTGCGTGTGTGTGTGTGTGTGTGTGTGTGTGTGTGTGTGTGTGTTACTAGGCAGTGGTAAAGAAGTGGCTGGAGCTTATTCAAAAAGGCTCAACAAGACCTGTAAGTGGGATTTTGTGTTTTATGTTGTTGTTGGTCATCAGCTTAAAAATCTAGAGCCATTTTAGATTCCCAAATTTTTGTGTATTACTGATTTTTATCCAGGAAGAGAGTACATTAGACAGTTACTGAGTTAGCCATAGTTGTTAGGTTTTGAGTTTTTTTGTTTTGTTTTGTTTTGTTTAATTTTTCAGCACAAATGCAAAAACATTGTGGGGTCCATAGAGGTGCTGAGTTTTCTCACTGTGTGTGTGTGTGTGTGTGTGTGTGTGTGTGTGTGTGTGTAAGTGTAAGTGCAAGTGCAAGAAATGGCAGGAGTGGATCGAGAAGAAAAAAATCAGTGAAACCAAATTTTTTGTCAAAGTAAGTGACAAAAATAATATAACACACCTATAATGTGCAGTGTCTTAAAGTTTGAGGGCTTTGGACTGTTTTAAAAATCCTATTTTAGTCACATGTCCCTTATTTAAGTTATTTAATCCCAAGAGGTTATTTGGAATACAGCCTGCCATATCTTCAGGTATAAGGGTTCTAAAGCCACTAAGAGTTTTACAAAACAATAAAGAGTCTTAAAATCCCCTTTTTCCTAACATTTATATATTAGGGTGCAGTATGTACAGTCCACTAATCATAACACTAATAACATACAGTGGAGTCAGAAAGTTACACTGCACACTTTTGTGTTGTGGATGTGCCATTTTACCCACCTAAAGTGACAAAATCTCTTATTCACAAAAGTATTCAGACCCTTTTAAATGTCTTTAAGTGGCCCAGCTAAAGCCCAGACTTAAACCCCATCAAACATCTGTGGTGAGACCTGATGATTTCAGTTCACAAATACTCTCTATCCAATCTGACAGAGCTTGAGAGGCTCTGCCATGAAGAATGGGATAAACTGCCCAAATTCAAAGCTTATAGAAACATATACAAGGAGATTTGTAGATGTAATTGCTGTCAAAGGGGCTTCTACAAAGTATTGAATATAGGGTCTGAATACATAGCCAGTGCTAAGGGAAGAATTCATTATTTTTCGAAGAGGTTTGATTGCTTCTGGCAGTATCTGTTTGAGGAAACGTGTAGGTAAGGGATCTAGTATAAAAGTTGATGATTTTGATCATTTGATTATCGAAATTAGTCAAATTAGTTTGGTCTCTCAAAGGGGAGTAAAACATTCTAATCGCTGGTCTGATATGGTTATATTGTTATCTACATGGTTAATCAGATTGTCTAGCTTCCTAACTGTCTACCCTAACAATCCTGCCTCAAATCTACTCCAATTATCTATAAAGCCCACGTTGTTTTTGGAGCAGCACCTGGACATCCAACAGCAACCATATCCTGCTGTAAGCTACACTGCCATGTTGTATCGGGATGGGGCATATTACTGCATCGGACATCGCCTTCGCTAACCTAAACACCTAGACAATGTTACTCTTAGTAACCGCTGACTGACGAAGGTGTACATCATTAACTCCTAAGTGAAAAACTACCTTTGAAAACCTATGCTATGCATAACACTCTAGGATTACCCTGGATCCTGCACATTCTGCACTCAACCCATTGAATAAGCTGAATGTTTGCCATGTTGAATGTTAAATGTTCCTTCGATATTATGAGTGATTACGGGTAGATTGATGGTAGAACTGGTAATTATATATATATATATATATTCAAAATCAAATCCACAGCACCATAAAGTGTGCAAGTAAAGGGATCTGAATACTTTCTGAATCCACTGTATATGCATGTTACTCTTTCAGAAGACAATTAAGTAATTACGTTTGCACACCAGCTATGCAACAACTGCATGGAAGAAATATGGGCAAAACTAGCTCAAATGCCTTCAATTACTTTAGCCAAATCTTACATTTGTACTGTCGCTTAATGCTAAAACATATTTAGTAATTGTTGTTTTCATCCATTACAGCCTGTCAGATTGAATTATGGAAAGGACGACAAAGATCCAATCAAATCTCTCGAATTCTACAGGAAGAACAAGCCACACAAATCAGTGAAACTGACTGATGAGGTAGATCTGTATTATCTTTATTAATCTATCCCTTCTACACATGACTGTAGATTGTTACCTATTTCAAAACTATACACGTGACATGTTCATGCACATAGCGTCTGTGGGTTCTGATATTACGTTATGAATTTATATAATTAAAGGTCTGCAGATGGTGAGGGTGTAATTTAGCACGGGTCAGCATGGTGAGGTTGGGGTTTGGGGATGAGCCAGATGGGTAATGACTGATTGCGTACACTTGCAACAGTTGAACAAAAGTTTTGTCCAAGTCAGGGTGTAAAGTTGCTCCTAAACCAGATGTTAAGAGGAGACCAAATGTGAATGGTTTTGTAATTACATCTGGAAGCTCACTGTTCTGATGGGTTCTCATGCAACATTTTATTAACGTTTAGTACAGTAATAACATTCCTGACATTTTAGTAACAAGCCATAGCAACAAAGGAGAGTGAAGCAGCTACAATCTGCATTTGAATATGTTCAACGACAGAATAAATGATAACATAAATAGTAAAATGTGTTAAATATTTTGTGATGTACCTTTCTATGACCTTGCCTTGATATTTTCTCGTTATGTGGTCTGAAAAAAAAAAAAAAAAAAAAAACATATTTGTAGTTTATCCTCTGATCCTCTTTCATTGGCTCTGGTCAGGCTCCGAGAACTGGAGACTGGTAAGAAGTCGGGGCATGTAGGTTGGGCAGCTGCTGGAAGTGCGTTGAGAGCTGATTCAGCACATGCACTCTAACTGTAGTTGTTCTCCTATTGACTTCTCTGTTACAGATCCAGTGTCTTAATTATTTTGCATCTCTGCAGGTTTCATTCATTCTGCCCATAGTCTTTACCGAAATCAAGGTCATGCTATTCTACAACGGTAATGGAAAGCTTCCAAAAAACCCACCCATCAGAGAATTCTGGGAGTTAGTGGAGAGGGATGCTGTACAGGAAGACTCAAGTGATGAATCATGTGAGGATTCCAGTGAGGAATCGAGTGAAGATTCAAGTGATGATGAGTAGCAGGAAGAAGTCTACTCTATAATGCTGGTGAAAAAATGTGAGGTGAAAAAAGAGTTTATTTTGACTTGGCTAATGTGGAGAAAATAAACTCACTTGTGCATGGTGGTTGCAGGAATATTGATCTAAAATTCATATAGTGTGTATTTGATTTTCTGTACATGTAGGGTAGGTTTCTTTTGGGGATTTTCTGTAACTTTTGATGTAGTTGACATTGTGAATGATTTTGGTACTTCACACATTTTGGTACATGGTTTATCATAAAAGAATGATTAAGAATAACTTAGTAATGATTGTGTTAGTACATTAAGAGGGTTACAAGTCAAAGCTATAAAACTAAGCATGTTTTATTCTGTTATCTCAATTTTATAGCTATGTTTCAACTTTTATTTCATGTACTTATTTTAGGGGATTGTGGCATCTGAATTACATATTAGCATAAGTAATATAATCATGTTTCGCTTATAAGTCACATGCTATGGTTTGATCTGTTTTTTGGTTGTTGTTTTTTTTTGGGGGTGGGGCATTTTTTGTTTTAGATTTTAGCATATACAAAGTTAAACGAAATATAAAGTTTAAGACACCGGTGATTGGCTGTGTGATGAAAGAATTGTGTGATTAAAAAAATATCTTAATTTGCGTGTCTGTTGTTGTCACTTTGTAAGAAACATGCACAACGCCACACTGCTCAGAACCAGAGCACAACCAATAATTATATTAATGGCCACACATTATCAGAAGCGCTGCTCACATAAACAGATGTTTTATTTTATTTTTTTGTGTGTAATCATTGATATGCTGAAGCTGTCTTTAAGGAGTCATTTACATAACATTTATGGAAGGAGTCTCCGTTTCCAGCATCAGTGCTTTATAAAGTTGTAAATTTATGTTTTCTGACTTAAAAAGTCTTCAAGACAGAGGACAAGCTGTGGGGTTTTTTTTCTCTTTTATATTAATTTAGAGAGAGTTGCTTCACAGACATTCCACAACATTAACTATCCATGGAAAAAAAAGTATGAGCTGTGTTTCTTTAATAAATAAAACAATTCTTGGTCTTAGCAAAATGCTAACATCCATTTAGTGGCAATACTTTAATATAATTAGGTATATATATAAAGTTATATATAAAGGTATATATATAAGTGTATATAATATATAATTATAATGATAGCTGTAACATTTTTGAAGACAATTATTACCTATTTTGACTGCAGAAACTTTTCTACTGGTCTCTGCTAAGCTCTTCTACTGAATACTAAGCTCTTGTCTGCCCTCGTCATACTGTACGTGTCTTTGGTTTTTCTCTGGGGTACAGAGAGTATCCATCATGCTGTAAATGCATGTACTTAGTGAAAATGTGTTTACTTTAAACCTTAGTTTGGATGGAAGTGTTTTAGAAGTGAAAGCTGGAAGGCTGGACAGTTCTAGCTGTAATACTGATAATCCGTCTTGGCACATTTAAGTACACTCAACACATTTCAGTCAGTGATTTGGGAGCCCTAGGCAAAATATAGGAATGGGGATCTCTTTTCAGTGTTTTAACATTACAGTATCTCACAAAAGTGAGTACACCCCTCACATTTTTGTAAATATTTGATTATATCTTTTCATGTGACAACACTGAAGAAATGACACTTTGCTACAATGTAAAGTAGTGAGTGTACAGCTTGTGTAACAGTGTAAATTTGCTGTCCCCTCAAAATAACTCAACACACAGACATTAATGTCTAAACCACTGGCAACAAAAGTGAGTACACCCCTAAGTGAAAATGTCCAAATTGGGCCAAAGTGTCAATATTTTGTGTGGCCACCATTATTTTCCAGCACTGCCTTAACCCTCTTGGGCATGGAGTTCACCAGAGCTCCACAGGTTGCCACTGGAGTCCTCTTCTACTCCTCCATGACGACATCACGGAGCTGGTGGATGTTAGAGACCTTGTACTAGTCCACCTTCCGTTTGAGGATGCCCCACAGATGCTCAATAGGGTTTAGTCCATCACCTTCACCCTCAGCTTCTATAGCAAGGCAGTGGTCGTCTTGGAAGTGTGTTTGGGGTCGTTATCATGCTGGAATACATGCTGGGATCATGCTGTGCTTCAATATGTCACAGTACATGTTGGCATTCATGGTTCCCTCAATGAACTGTAGCTCCCCAGTCCTGGCAGCACTCATGCAGACCCAGACCATGACACTCCCACGACCATGCTTGACTGTAGGCAAGACACACTTGTCTTTGTACTGCTCACCTGGTTGCCACCACACACCCTTGACAACATCTGAACCAAATAAGGTCTCATCAGACCACAGGTCCACAGGTCTTGGTCCCATCAGACCACAGGACATGGTTCCAGTAATCCATGTCCTTAGTCTGCTTGTCTTCAGTAAACTGTTTGTGGGCTTTCTTGTGCATCATCTATAGAAGAGGCTTCCTTCTGGGACGACAGCCATGCAGACCAATTTGATGCAGTGTGCAGCGTATGGTCTGAGCACTGACAGGCTGACCCCCCCACCCCTTCAACCTCTGCAGCAAAGCTGGCAGCACTGATACGTCTATTTCCCAAAGACAGCCTCTGGATATGACGCTGAGCACGTGCGTTCAACTTCTTTGGTCGACCATGGCGAGGCATGTTCTGAGTGGAACCTGTCCTGTTAAACCGCTGTATGGTCTTGGCCACCATGCTGCAGCTCAGTGTCAGGGTCTTGGCAATCTTCTTATAGCCTAGGCCATCTTTATGTAGAGCAACAATTCTTTTTTTCAGATCCTCAGAGAGTTCTTTGCTATGAGGTGCCATGTTGAACTTCCAGTGACCAGTATGAGGGAGTGTGAGAGCGATGACACCAAATTTAACACACCTGCACCCCATTCACGCCTGAGACCTTGTAACACTAACAAGTCACATGACATCGGGGAGGGAAAATGGCTAATTGGGCCCAATTTGGACATTTTCACTTAGGGGTGTACTCACTTTTGTTGCCAGCGGTTTAGACATTGATGGCTGTGTGTTGAGTTATTTTGAGGGGACATCAAATTTACACTGTTACACAAGCTGTACACTCACTACTTTACATTGTAGCACAGTGTCATTTCTTCAGTGTTGTCACATGAAAAGATAGAATCAAATATTTACAAAAATGTGAGGGGTGTACTCACTTTTGTAAGATACTGTATATATTTAAATTTTCAGTATATGTTATTTAGCATTAATAGTGATAATCCGGGGTGGCCCTGGACTTTCTGGCCCTGAGTGGACCAACACACTTGGCCCACAACAAACCACATCATAACACACCGGCTCATTGATGGTTAGACAACTTTTTAACACCACTTACTAGCATAAAAATGTAACACAATACAGAAACGTAAATGCTGTTTAAGCACATTTATTTGAAGTAGCACTGAACAGATATCAAGTCATATTTGTAAAATAGACAAACAGAAACAGAAGAACAGTGTGACAAAGAATATAAAACAATCAAGACCGCATGTTAGCTAGTCAGGGGGAATCATCTGGGTGCAGTGTAGTAGAGCTTCATCACTCAGCTGTACAACTCCTCAATCAGGACGGGAAATTTTTAACACCAACATGAACCCACATCTAATCATTTTACCCCCAAAAAATAGACCACTACTACTACTACTACTACTACTATAATAATAATATAATATCTAATATAAATATTATGAAATTAATCTTAAGTCTATTAAGTCTATTTTACTATGACCACTAACCACTGATACACTCATAAATTAAGCATTCTGGTGGCATTTTAGCATGTGGGTTTTAAGAAAAACATAATTAATTAGAGAAAAGTAAAAACAAAACTTTCTTAACCATAAGTGTGTGCGGCGTTTTGGGGGCCCTTGGTAGCTCGGGGCCCAAGGCAATTGCCGACCTTTGCCTAATGTTAAGTGTGCCCCTGAAAATGTTATAGTATTTTGTACAATATGTAATTACAAATACAGTTCCCCAGACTTTGTGTGTTAGTCAGTGTGGCTGCAAGTACAGTACAGTATAACGTGTGCTGTATATTATGTTTATTGAAGTTTTTTCTCTTCACTAGGGTGGGATTTGAAGCGTCTTCTTTGAGGGCTCCTCCTCTTAAACCTCAGGCCATATAGTGCACATGGTGCAGATTTAATAGATCTGCACTTGAGGAGCTGCTGAGAGTAAAATCACAATCAGGAGCTACGATGCTGAGTCCTGGGAGCTGGTGTTGTGGCTTTGTAGCAGTTTGGGGAGGCAGGCGATGAGCACCAGGCAAATCTCTGTCTCGTGTACCTGCAGCACAAACTCTCATGATCATGTGGGAAGTAAAAGTGGTGGTGTGTCTGCTCGCGGCCTCGCTCATTCGCGCGCGGCTCGTCACGCACAGACCGGAGAGAGGATGCCCGGATGCGTGTGATCCATCCCGCTGCCCGTTCGCCCCGGACTCCTGCTTCTTCGGCGTGGTGAGGGACGCGTGCCACTGCTGTGCGGTGTGCGCCTCCGGGGAGGGTGACCCGTGCGGTGAGCGGGGCCGCGCGCGCTGCGGCGACGGCCTCCGCTGCGATCGCGCGGCGGGGGCTCGCACGTGCGCGTGCGTCACCTCTGGACCCGTCTGCGGAAGCGACGGTCGCACATACCCGAGTGAGTGCCGCCTCAGAGCCGAGAACCGGAAGGCCGAGCGGAGCCGCGCGCCCGCTGTCATTCCTCTCCAAAAAGGCGCGTGCGAGTCCGGTGAGTAAACGAAGCGCGCGATCCTGTCCCACACCATTTTGGAACACCCCCGCATTGCACCCCCGGTTGAACTTATTCAGCATTCGACATTCATGGTTATGTTCAAGGGTAAAATTTTAATAAATATATGATTCCTAATTTATATAACATATTTAATATGTTATATAATATAATATTATATATATATATATATATATATATATATATATATATATATATATATATATATATATATATATATATAAAGTAAGCAAGGAGGTAAATAATTAAGTTAATTCTTTTTAATGTTGTTGAAGTTTACTTTTAAGAATGAAAAAAATACAATTTCAGTGAAACAACTCAGCATGAGACAGATACGGTCCTGTTCAAAATAAAAAATAATCTACTGTTAAAAGCAAATTAATAATCTGTGCAATTAATAGTGCATGGCAGAAACAATAAAGCAAGCAAGTAGCCTGTGTAAGTAAATAAATAAATAAATAAATAAATAAAGGTTAATGAGTAGTTTACATGACGTATTACTCTTTAAAAACAAGAAATGGAAGGTTAACATAAATATTTAGCCTCAGGATAAAGTGGAACCAGACGCCAAACCCAAATTCAATTTCTTCCACATAAGCAAAAAAAAAAAGTTTTGCATTATTATTCATTATTAGAAATCCAGTCGTTTCAAGTCAAGTTTTATTTCTGCACCACACATACGGTAGGCTACTGTAGATGATCAAAATCCAGTTACAGGACACACACAGCAAGAAACTTCCTGTCCTCCTGGAGGTTACTCACATCTAGAAAAGGTCAAATGTCAAAAAGGAAAGATGTGAAGACGAGAGGAAGTAAAAAGTTCAATAACGTTCATGAAACTTGACTTTGCTAATGCTAACGTTAAGTACGCCTAGAGGGTGTCAGAATATGTCATTATTTGATTTAATCACGCAGAAATAGTATTAAAGAAGAACTATGTGTTAAATGTTCCTGACTGCACTAAGATAAAACTGCTTCAGTTATACTTATGTAAGCTGTAAATACACTTTTGTACGCTGCATATCTACTTACAGCAAAATTAAAATATGTTTCATAAGTAAAAAGATTGAATCACTGCTGCATTTTCAAGAGTATACCGTATATACCAGTTTTTCTATTTCTATTCTAAGTTAAGGCACACCATAAGGTATTACCGTAACTTTATTGACACTTACAGACCTAACTGCCCAGTATTGTTCCTTGTGTCCTGAACAAAATACACTTTAAAACGGAATTCACTCTTATATGAGCATTTTACTGGGTTTTGCGTGTACACTGCAGTGAGAAAGGTGAAGCCGGCGATGAGGACGTCATTCACGGGTTCACGTGTCAGTGAGGCAGGAGTCAAACTTTACAACTTCATGCAAAGTTAAAACAAGACCCCTCATGAAAACGTAACAGGAGGTGCTTATGTAATAATGGATTTATTGCCATTCCTATAAAACTCGGAATATGATTTAAAAAATAATGGAACCGCATTACAGAGCTCTTTTGATGTCAGGAGAAGTTTAATAGCTCGCAGTCCATTGAACAATGCTGACCATACATGTTTCATTCTTGCTGTAACTTAAACTATGGACTTAATAGATCTATCAGCCTTTATACTGTAGTCTTACGATATTGTTCTATTGTGAGACTGACTATGATTTTAACATCAACTGTACAAGAAATGTATGTGTGTGCGTCATTGTTTAAACCTGTATGGTGCTGGGAACCTATTTAAATGGTAAATGGTGCACTTATATAGCGCTTTTATCCAAAGCGCTTTACACTGTGTCTCATTCACCCATTCACACACACACTCACACACCAATGGTAGCAGAGCTGCCATGCAAGGCGCTAACTTGCCATCGGGAGCAACTTGGAGTTCAGTGTCTTGCCCAAGGACACTTCGGCATGTGGAGTCATCCGGGCCGGGAATCGAACCGCCAACCCTACGATTAGTGGACAACCCGCTCGACCACCTGCATTAAGGTAAAAGTTTGATCGTGATATGACTTCAGCAATGAGATACAATCAAGAAGATGTCAAGAAAATCCTACAGAAACAGCAGATATTCTTCTCTTTTTTTGGTTAATCAGAATCACTTCACTGATGACAGGTTTACAATTTCTTACGAATTTCTTTCAAACATGAGTTCTGTCAACAATGATGTGTTGAAAACAGTTCCTAGTAACAGGTCCAGATGTTGCTCAATGTTTGCTCAGAGTATTCAGTGATTAATGTGTTCTGCCATGTTACATTACACAAAGGTATAAAAATAGATATAAAAACTGTAGCAGCAGAACCATTGGCATGCAACTGTACTATGCCATTGACTACTCGAACCTTCCAAAAACAGAAACACAGCCCGTGCTCCGAATTTCTCATCTACACTACAGGGATCCATCAGACATATTTGCACACTGTTTACATCCCGCGGCTTACCCAGGAGAGAGCACAAATAAGCATCCCACATCAATTTAAGGCGGTGAAAACACCTCTGGCAGGCTATCTTGAGTGCAGCAGGCACCCACAGGCCAGCTTTAACGCTCTGACATGTGGCTTGTTTGCACATGTTACTCATTTGCCCCTGAACAATATGAATTTTTTTTTGCCTGACTGCATATGGGCTGGTGGGCGTACAGAACCTGTACAGAGCAGATGATGAATTGGAACCAAATGTGCGATTGTTAATTTTTTTCCCCCCAATATTGTTTTTTATTCTGGGTGTGTTTAAGGGGGAAAAAGCCAGATTAAAAAAAAATAAATAAAATTAATAGGGTTGCTGACACAGTAACAAAAGGGATGTGTGGAATTAAGAAAGAAGACTACTAAGCAAGGTCATTTGACGAAGGCAAAGCAGTAGATTGTTGTCTTTGTGTGTTTGGCATTATAATATAAGCTAATTTTGTAAGGAGATGCTTGGGAATGGGGTGACCCTGGAAAAACATGTGATTTCCAGGCATCCAAACAACATACATTATGCTCTCTATTAATAAACTCAGAGCTAATCCAGTGTACATCATCTATAGTGTAATCCTGTATGCAAACACTTATGGCAGTTTACTTTCTCTAGAGTAAACATTCCAGGCTCGGTCTCTGTTCGTTTAAGATTCACAATAAAGTCATTATTTGAAAGTTAATTCAAGTGGTTTTACGTCAACAGGTTCTCAGAACCCCAGCAGCATGCGCTACAAATTCAACTTCATAGCAGACGTAGTGGACAAGATCGCTCCTGCAGTCGTTCATCTGGAGCTGTTCAGAAGGTTAGGAGAATTCACTGGTCAGTCAGACCCAGACTTACAACACAATGAAGGGTAACAGCTGAAGTCTGACAGAGCGTCTTATCAAGATCAAGGGGTCAGTTAGCGAGCTCTCACTAGACTAACAGACTTGAATCAAGTCCTATAATACTATCCAGCTATAATACTTTCACAAAAGTGTACTAGAGAGTGACATTTTTAAGATCTCAGTTTCAGTACCTGCATTTCTGAGATATAAAGGAAGCATCTCAGTCAAGTACTCGTTTTTCTTGTTTCCTCAGACTACCATATACAAACCAGGAAATGCCAGTGTCCACTGGCTCAGGGTTTATTGTGTCAGAAGATGGCTGGATAGTCACTAACGCCCATGTACTATCCAACAAACAGCGAATTAAAGTGGAGCTGAACAACGGTGTCCATTATGATGCTATGATCAAAGACATGGACCAGAAATTAGACATCGCTCTAATTAAGATTGACTCAGAGGTAGGTTGGCGTATATCACTTTGTTTGTAAAGGTGAGCGTTAGCATGTGATTGGTTGTTGGGAACAATGATGATCAGTGATTGGTCATTGGGTACAGTGGTGATCGATAATTGGTCATTGGGAACATTAAATGGTAAATGGTCTGCACTTATATAGTGCTTTTATCCAAAGCGCTTTAGACTGTGTCTCATTTACCCATTCACACACACTCACACACCAATGGTAGCAGAGCTGCCATGCAAGGCACTAACTTGCCATTGAGAGCAACTTGGGGTTCAGTGTCTTGCCCAATGACACTTCGGCATATGGAGTCATGTGGGCCAGGAATCGAATCACCAACCCTACGATTAGTGGACAACCCGCTCAAACACCTGAACCACAGCCGCCCCACATTAGTGATCAGTGATTGGTTGTTGGGAACAGTGGTGATCAGTGATTGGTCATTGCGTTTCAGTGGTGTCAGTGACTGGTCATTGGGAACAATGGTGATCCGTGATTGGTCCTGCTGATGGATGTCACTTGTTTTTTTGTTTTTTTTTTAATAAAGGTCACTAAAGATCACTAAAGGTCAGAAAAAAAATTCTAATTAATTTCATTTAAAAATGAAAAATTATAAGACCATATAAAGAATAACATGCACACTTGTGGGTTATGACCCAAAAATGTAGATAAACTGAATAAAATAAACAAAAAACAAACTGCAGGTTGAAGATGCAAGATGAAATCCAAGCCCAGTAATTGGGGATGTTTGTTTCAATGTGTTGACTTTGCCTCAGGGAAAGCCAAGAGGTGAAAATAAAAATTTTACCTAATAGGCTTGGGCCACCACTGGTCACAGCAGTGTGAATCGTTACCTAGCCATGGTTAGCCATCACCGAGTCTCAGCAAGATTCAGCTCCAGGCCTTGACATGATCAATATTTTGCCTGTATTTCTAAGTTGTTCTTCTATAAATGTAAAATTGTGCCTCATGCCACTATGGTGGGTAAGGCATCTGTATCAAGAAACATTAATTGCATGGAGCTCTCTTGGATTTTACCAAAACAGAGTAGCATGTTACAGTAACATTGCCTTTAAACTATAACGGCCACAGCTTCTGATCAAATCCCGTCCTCTCATATTGAAGGCCACTATAACCTTGTGCAGGACATCAGCATATGACTCACCAGTAATCAGTCACAAGCAGTGTACAGACATCAAGAGATGGACTAAAACATTTTCGGCAGATGGAAGTAGATCCATTGCCGCAGGCATCCTGGAGAGGGATGGAACAAGGCGTTCTGCCTGAGGAGAGCAGGTAATAAAGTGAGAGTGTCACTCTCTCTACTATAAAAAACACTCCCCACTACTCACAGACAAGGGAAGACAGGTAAAAACATGTTTCCGTGCAGCCTTTTACTTTTTACTTCTCTGCAAAAAGCTTTCAGGCGACGCTGCAGGAGTGCAGATGGGTGGTGTTTTTTTGGGAGGTTTTTTCAGTAGGCGCCTGAATTTTTGCCAGGACATTAATAACTACCACACACACACACATATCAAACTCCTTTGAAGTCTTGCTTAAGGTAATTTTGTAGTATGCCCACGGTAATATGACTGTGGACTAAGTCCGACTTTCCAGAATTGAAAAAAAGGGTTTTAATCAATGACTTATGCTTTCTGTTCAGAAAAGCAGATAGAAACCCTGATTCGCTGAGAGCTCCAATAAATTGGATACATTAATGTTTGCAGTGATTTAGGGGAAGAAATTGTGCAAATGATGGAACTTGAAAAGCCAGGGAATGAAACAATATTTAATATTTAATATTCCTTACTTCTGGAAGAGTAAAACAAGTATAGCTAATTACACACCATGTATAACACAAATGACCCTAAAGGCAATGAGATGCATGAGAACATTACAACATGTGTACAGAATAAAAAGAGATCTTGATAACAGCATAGTTTCGAGACACTTGAGATGCTGACGCAACTTTCATTTAAAATGCTTTTGGCTTTAAGTGGCAGAAACAGGTTTGTGCCAGTTTAATACTCGCCTTTCGGTTGTATTCATTTACACATGCGGTTGCTTTTTATCAAAGTAGCTTTCAGGATAAAAGCATTAATTTAATCTTTTGGCATATACCCTGCCCTGTATTAGGTAGAAGCAAAATAGACGAGAGGTGCTATTTTTACTCTTTTCAAATGCAAAATATTCCATAGATCCTGTTAGTAAATCAGACTAACAGACATTTAATGAGATTTTTGTTTTTATTATCAATTGCTACATACACAAACCTTTATTTTTTTTTAAAAAAAGTCAGTCCAGATTGTTTGGAGTGTGATGGTGGGTATTAGACGTCAAAATGAGAACACTGGACTCAGGTATGCGGGTAGATTGGTATCTGTAGCCATACTGACGGCACCTTAACTTCCCTTTGTGTCCGTGTAGGGGGCTTTGCCTGTCCTGTCTCTGGGCCGCTCCTCTGACCTGCGGCCGGGCGAGTTCGTGGTGGCCGTCGGCAGCCCGTTCTCTCTGCAGAACACCGTCACAACAGGGATCATCAGCACCACGCAGCGCGGTGGCCACGAGCTCGGCCTCCACAACTCCGACATGGAGTACATCCAGACCGACGCCATCATTAATGTAGGTGCAAGGAAGGATAAAACCAAGGGTTTGGCTGAGAGAATAAATCCAGTGACAGGACACATTATTTAAACTAGACACATAGTCGACTACTATGTGAGTGTGACTGAGTGATGTGTGATTGGCTTTCAAAAGGACACGATATACTAACAGTGTTTGAGTAATGGACTCAGACTTACTAGTAGGCACAGTATAATTCAGGGTAAAAGTTTGCATCCCCTATAGATTGAAATGCGTTTTTTTTGCCAATAGAACTGCCAATAGTTCTGCCAATAGAACAAGACTATTTAAAGTTAAAATTCTTAGAAATAGGTTTAATAATTTGTCGTCTTATAATAGAAAATACTAGATACATTTGACTATATTCAAGACATTCCTACTTGCTCAAATGTCACGTAAATTGCAACGTATAAATTACTTCGTTATTTTGTCCGAAGGATGACGTTTGCACTCGATTTTATTCCAGTATCTGTTTTCTAAATTTTAAGCCAATTTCCAAAACAGTTCCAAAACAAAAGTACATTTCTGTGAAATTGAATTTTACTGTTAAATTAAAAGAGCTCGTATTAAACATACACTATCATTATCATTTCTTTTCTGTGTGAAAATATATATATTTTTAAAAATCGTATTCGAAAATCTAGGACCAGGACTGAGCTTATGAAATATGAAATATGAGTATGAAATATGGAGTTGGGAGAAGCATAACCTCACTCAGCTTTCTTGAACAGAAGCACTTATGAAGCCTCATGTACGGTGTCTCAAGTGGTTGTGTCCTTGCTTGTGAATGCACTTTTATATTGCCATCTTGTGTGGCGTGAAAGGAAAATGAAATCATATTAAATGTGTTTTTTTGCAGTACGGCAACTCCAGAGGGCCCCTTGTTAATTTGGTACGTGTGTCCTCGGTCTTAATTCTCGCTTATTCATGTTTCATGTTCTGGGTGTCTCAGGTGGCTTTAGTTAACATGTATCCTAGGTCACATCTCTGGTTTTTACTCACTCACGCTGGGTTTCAAACCTCTTCTTTGCTCTCCATCTCTTTTTTTTTCCTCTGTCTAACCGCTGATGTTTTGCTTTCATCTGGATAAATCATCTGCAGTGGTTTATATTCTCCTATTGATCCCGAGAGGGTGAGAACACCACGTACTCCCAGCCGTGCCCCAGGGCAATGTTTCGATCCAGCTTTCCCCAGCAATCGGCAATAAAACAGCACTCTCATTTAATGACCAGAAATTGAGAGATGGTAAAATCACCAATGTAGCCTTTTTTTTAAATTATTTAAAAAAAAAAATTTAACATATCCCAATTTTGAAGGATGTTGAGTACACTGAGAGTACTGTATTTTTAAGCAGTTGGATGATAAACACATACATTTTTAACCAAAGATCACCAACATATCTGCATATCAGTTGTAGCTACTTTTCTGAAGAATGAAACAGCAGTACAGTACTGTCAAACACCCCAATGCATTACAAAATCTACTAGGGTTGCCAGATTGTGTTAGAAGGAAATTTATTGGTAACACTTTACATTAGGGTTGCCTTACCTGACATTATTTAATATGCTTAAAATAAACAAACCATGAACTTCAGTGATAGTAACCATCACTAAAATTAATCCAGGTACCCCCTTAAAAAAATAAGACTGAGACTCGAACCCATCCCATTATGAACTGACCATAAAATTGGAACTGTGAGTAATCTTGAGCATTACATTAGAACTTAAGTTGTATTGTTCTAAGGAACAATAATGTGCAAAATGTTTATATATGTACATGTACCTTATAATGTGCTCTAGAGTTCAGTTTTGTTCCAAGGAGCTAGGACCATCCTGAGCCAAGATATTGAGGTTTCTGTAAACAGCTGTATAACCAAAATTTGTTGTGTGCCATGACAAAAAGATACAGTAGCTGTCAAAAAAAGGTTTTGCAATGCCAATACATCAATAAAAAAAAGAAACATTTAAAAAAAAAAAAAAAAAAGTAAAGCCACCTGCATTGGACCACTTGAGATGGAATGACCCCTTGGTGATTGTATGAACATTGGTTAATTTACTATAAAAAAAAATAATAATAATAATAAAAAAGAATACAGTGCAAAATACTTTGTAAGTATACTGTGCATGGAGAACATTTCAGGTTTAAGACTTTCTCTTTTTTATTTTTTATGGGAGCAAGAAAGTGCAATTAAAAATAAATAAATAAAACACCTTATCTTGGGTTGAATATCTCTGGTAAGGAACAAGATACAAACCTGAAATTTTCACAGAAATAGGTCCTCTATAGTAGCATTCTTCTGTAAAAAATTTTGTGTACATAGAGGTAATCACTGAAAATAAATTAGAAAAATTAAAAAACGGTAAAAGCAACTAACTTTACAATTATTGGACCGATTGAGATGGACTGATCGTAAGTAAAATCAAAGCTATGATGACCAACATGAACAACACATTAGTGAACATGTTTTTGGTTGTTGTCTGAGGTTGAAACTTTTCATTTTGAAACCTAGAGACCAGAGTTCAGTAAGTTATCACCTTTTTATCATCAACAGTGTTCCTTTTTGCTCATTTATGAGGATATTTTTAGTCTTGGATTGATCATGGAGTCAATGATGGTGTATTACATTAACTCTTAACTAAACACCAATTAACTTACTGTATTACTTTTGATAATATTACTTATGATGTGTTTATTCTGATGTTCATGGTTCGGTTTGTCTTTTGGTCTGGAAACAAATAACCTAGAGCAGAGTTCAGATTTAATTTGGCCACATGGTCTGTACTGAGTAAATAATCAATGTAGCAATGCAACCCAAACAATAACAGCACATTACAAAGGGGTTTATTCCAAAGCAATTTACCAGATATTTGGGGTTTTTTTTATTTTGTATTAATGACATATTGTACTTTTTATCCATTTATAGTTACATTTGAAGTAAACGCGTTAGTTAACAGATATTAACACTTATGTTATAGCAGCCATAAACAGACGTTTCTTCACCAGCCTCTCTTTTTTTCTCTTGAAGTTAATACAACAACAACAACAACAACAACAACAAAAATGCAGCTTGTCATGTTACCGAAAACCGACTGTTACAAAGCGGTGACACTGGAGACTCCTTCCATAAATCTTCACAATTTCCTTCAACAATTTTCCTTCAAAGTTTTTGTGTGTGTGTGTGTTTGTGAAATAACATGATTTTTTTAATCCAATTATGTGGAGCGTCCACCTTACAAGTGCCTGCTTGTTAGCTGTTACTATAGAAATGATAACATTTTATGAACGAGTGCATTCATATGAAACTGCACTACTATCATGGCTGCTATTAAGGACAATTAATCAATACCTTCTGACCAATTACATTCAAGAATTCAACTGTGCTGTGGTATGAAATATATACAGTGATATCACATAACACTGTTAATGCTGAATGTCAAACAGGATGCGCAAGAGGGATTCATTTTGTTTTTGTGAGGTGGATGGTGTACTTGAATGTGATAGCCATATATGTTTCTCACATCTCGAACCACATTTGAAAGAATTAACACACCTAACGCCACTAATAAGGGCTTTAAAATGTCCTCACACACGGAGTCATTTATTAGAATAAAGCAGCAGGGGTACATAAGTCCAAATGACACGGCTGTCTGAAAAACCAGGCTAAGGCCAGAACGACACTATCATTATGCGCCCTTAATGAATCACATTTTTCATACTGCTGCATTTCGTTGATGCATCCATCAGTTTAAAATGCTCAAGCCCAAGGTAACAGGTTGTTCTATTTCTGTTTTCTGATTAAAATGGAAAGAACTTTCCGTAGCGGTGTAATTTGGGATCGCACGTCTCAAACAAGTGGTCCGGGGTGGCCTTTATGTTTCCCAAGGCCATACCGTTCATTCATCTGATGCTATTTGGCTATTATGCTGTCCGTTTTGTGTTTCAAGGATGGAGACGTCATCGGCATAAACACGCTGAAGGTCACGGCAGGAATATCATTTGCAATTCCCTCGGACCGGATACGGCAGTTCCTCGCAGACTCCTACAAGAGACAAAGGAAAGGTTTGTTCAACCTTTTTTTCTTGCATAATTCAAAAGGGTTATATTGTTCCTCTGTCAAATTGTGCTTCGTTTTGGGGGTTTTTTTGTGGTCAGTTGACGTGCACATCCACATGCGCGTGATATTTTCTTCTCTCATCTTTCTTGTAGTTAATTTATTTATTCTTTTCAATGTTCTTTTCCTTTTTAACCTTGTTTTTTACTCTCCTTCTCTTAAGTGTAGCTTTAATAATAAATAGAAATGTAACTTTATATATAGTGCTTATATAATCATTACTGGCGTCTGAACAGAGGGATAATGATTTTAAATAAATTGAACATAGGCTGCATTGTTTCATCATGAAAGACGTAATGAACATATGAGTCTTGTCATTTGATTGCAGGGAACACGCAGCCCAAAAAACGATATATGGGGCTGAGAATGTTTCAGCTGACGCCATCGTAAGTTCTGCTTGCATCAAGATATTTCAACAGCCAGTTGCTGCTTATATACTGTTAGCCACCAAGTTTGCGAAACCTAGCCAAAATGAACAGTCCTGCCTCGTTCTTTTATCTTTATCTTCTATTAAAAATACGATACAGAAAATATCTTTTAAAAAAAAACATACTGTGTAATAACTCACAAACTAGAACTGCTCATGGAAGAGTCTAAGGTTTTAGCCACGTTAGCCTGTAACACTCGCTGAACTACTTTCAGACAACATGCCAAGACATTAAAAAGAAGATATACCAAACGGGTATGGAGTTTGATTGAAATATTTCAAAAATAAACACTGAAAAATAAGCCATTATGCTCGTAGGCTATGGGGCTAGCATAGTTTCATTACTACAGTAGCTTCCAGAAAATTCTGCTCAGTATTCACCTTCCACAAATACGTACATCAAATTAAAAAAAATCTTTCTGACTGTCCAATGAAAATAAACAGGGAATAAAAGTGGCTGCTTCCAGCAATTCAAAAAAGCTAGCATGCACATGTTAGCACTGAAGTGTGCACATACATAACCTATACATTTTCTTTATGTTGTTGTTGTTTTTTTTTCTTTGATTGCAGTTTAATCAGGAACCTGAAAGAGAGGGAGACCGATTTCCCAGATGTCAGTTCAGGAGTGTACGTCTACGAGGTGATCCCTGGAACGGCTGCCTCCAGGTAAGTAAAACAGGCCCAGGCCTTCCCAACTCCTCTCTCGTTCCTTTCCACTTCACAGCAGCCCGATGCCGCGCGCACTCCCACTATCACACCCGGATTCGTTATGCGATTAATGTCCCTCTGTGCGCCACGGGGCTTTTCTACTGTGCGTTTCTCAGCTTGAAAACATTCCACCTCTGCGCACTGTAACGATGCGCCGTGCACCGCAAGGCATGTTGGCAGCGTGACAAAAAAGGCAGGAAGCGGAGGGTGCGGGTGCTTTATGGAACCACGAAACCTTTCAAATGTGAGCAAAAACTGGTGCAATTCATTTCGATCTCATTGCCTGTCAGGAGAGATGCTGAGTAATGGGATTTGTGGGGCTTAGGAACAAAAGAAGGTGGTTGTTAAAGTGAGGTAAAGATAGCTTCCGGGGCTCTGAATGATCACCCTTTGATCCTGAAGAACGATCTACGCCATCCTATTCAGGTGGAAAAGTATCTCTCATAAAGCCAGGATTAGACTGTGTGACTTCACTGTTTGCCTCGCACCTCCGAGTTTGATGGTTCAAATCCCGCCACCACCTTGTGTGCATAGAGTTTTCACGTTCTCCCAATGCTTCAGGGGTTTCCTCCAGGTACTCCAGTGTCATATACTCCAATCCAAAGACATGTGCTGTAGGCTGATGGCATTTCCAGATTGTGTGTGTGAGATTGTGCCCTGCGATGGGTTGGCATCCCATCCTCATGTCCCGAGACCCCTGGGACAGGCTTCAGGCTCCCCGCAACCCTGTGTAGGATAAAGCGGTACGGAAAATGGGTGGATGGATGAATTTTGTCCGTGACAGCTAAATCTTGGTAAAAAATCGCACAGTGTAAACCCAGCTTAAGCGCTTGTTCTTCCAGATCACAAGGTCAGTGAGTCCTCAGTGAATTTCCTGCAGAATTGAACTCTATGGTTATTTGGACAAGTGATATTTTATGCTTAAGCATACGCATAGGGATGCCGTTTTAACCCTGCAAACACTAGTTTTCTAAATTACCGACACCTCCGCTATCGCCTGAAGAGAATACCAGCACTCTTCCTGTAAAATATATATATATATTCAAGGTTTTTCTACATGTTGCCACCTTCTGCATTGATTTGGACATACTGTATGTTAAAAACTCCATCTATGCACGTCGTAACCTCCTGGCAGAAGCAACCAACTTTTTAAGCAAAAATATTCTCTACACTTAACCAGAATCTCTGGTTCTTTGCTTCCTTCACTCTACAATCTTCTCAAGTTAGGGCTCTAACATCACACATCTGACTGTCTCCAGATAAAAAAAGTGTTACTTTTCTTTTTTTTTTCCCCATAGCGCTGGCCTGAAGAACCACGATGTGATCATCAGCATTAACGGCAAACCGGTTCAGAGCACGGACGACGTGAGTCATGCGGTGCAATCAGCCGAAACGCTCTTGGTGACGGTGCGGCGCGTCCACGAAACCGTCGCGCTAACAGTTGTTCCCGGAGAACTGGAGTGACAGCTCTGGCCGGCTGCGTCCCGGACACCATTGGTGTCGGCCACAATCTAAGACTTCCTATTAGTCAGTATTTTCGCTATTCTTGGTGGTGACAGGACTATACGTATTACCCATGATGCACTGTGAACAAACGGTCAGTTTTAATACAAAGAAATAGCTGCTAGCAGCGAGTAGGTTTACATATCTAAAAACTTCATCGTTAAGCACTAATTAGTTGATTAGCTATCAGTGATTCGTTTCCGAGTAGGCTACGGAAGTACGTTATTTTTTACACAAACACAATACAACACAATACGCTCCTCGTGCGTTATCCGAATATTAGGGCATTGTTTACGTTTTTTTCTTCTTATTTTTAGCATGTCCTCGTGCAAAAGTACTATCAAATATGTAAATAATATAGAAATAGTATGACGTTACAAGCAGGTTTGATCCTTATTGTGTACATGGTGAAATGTATCTCTCAATAACAGAAGGGAATGTTTCTGTGGTGTTTTTTTAAAGATAGAGTATTTTCGAAGTCAAAGTCTGCAGGCGGTTATTAAGGAACTGTTTAAACCAACAGCACTTACGTTATGTTTATTATAAACAAATACATCAAGGGGCATTTAAACGTGAATCTGTTAAGAGTGTGTTTTTTTTTTTTAATGTTCCCGAGTGCCGTGCTCATGTTCCATGGGCCTGTTTTTTTGATCTGCTGTAACAAATGAGATTCTCTACGTGGAACTAAACTGTTTTTCAGACTGAGAAAAACACGAGGCACCGAAGTGGAGCGACCTCACAGCACACGAATTAAACAAAAGGGTCATAATTTATTGAATCACTGGGCTCCTGACATGGTAGAAAGCAAGGACGTGTAGTGTCAAGCTTTTACAACAACAACAAAAAATCCCCATTAAAAGAACATTATATTTTTTATTAAAGTTAAATAAAACGTTTTTTTTTTCTTGGTCAAAAAGGAAATGAATTTTTTTTAATTGCACGTTTTGAATATTTTCTCAGAAAGGACGCGTGAACGGTTTTCGCGTGCCGCGCCGCCGCCGCTTTGTTGCTACGTGATCTGCAATACGATAAAAGCGCATTTGACTGACATTTTCATCGGCGTACGCTCTACTATGCAAATCTTGGCATTTTATCGGACAAATCACACGAAGTGCGACAGCGCCAGATTGTACGCGGAAGGGAAATAAAGAGAGCTAGAAATGACTTCGTTGCAAAAGGCCAAGCACCGAAACGAACCAGACAGTTTGCGCTGTCTTGATTGAACATGCATGAATTTGTTCTAAATGTCAAAATGCAAAGCAGAACGCTTCATTTTTTTCCCCCCCTGCGCCTCGCGTAAGTATTCACCCCCCTTTCGATTCATTACATACAATCCCATTTATTTCGGTCAGGTCATAACGCTACAAAACATAGGGAAGTTCAAGGGGGTGAATATGTACGCAATGTACTACGTATTAGTTGCGTGTGTCTGTGCCTTTATTCAAACATGTTTACAGTGAACGACATTTTATTTACAACAACAACAACAAAAAATCTTTACACTGTACAAAACAAAGCAGGATCTCATTCAACACATTTAATTCGTATTTGAAAAGTATCTTTCATATTCCTCTAGAACTGAAGTCAACCCATTTGGCTTGTCAGTAGGTGTGTGCCAATAAATCCAATATATAGCAATATCGCCACAAACTAGGCTGCATTTTACGAAACGTGCCTATATGTCATTGTTAATACAGTACCACGATAAAACAATCAGCACATGCGCACTTGCGGGTGGAAACGTCTGCGGTCAGTAGAACGTGCACCAGTTGCTGCCGTCGCTCGGCGTCAGTCCTCCGGTTATGAGGAGGATGAGATCCACGAACCACCAGATTCCCAGGCCTCCGAGAGTGAGGAGCTTCCCGACGGCGGTGCCCGTGTGGCCCAGACAGAAGCGGTCCACGCCGAAGCAGCCCAGGAAGAACGAGTACAGGAGCGTGGTGATGAAGTAGTGGCCCGTGTATCTGTGGACACATCGTGAATTATATATACATAGTACACAATATACCTCGCACTGATCCAGGATCTTGCTTCTCTTCTTGTAACTGTTATTATTATTATTATTATTATTATAAACATTAATAGCCTAGAATCAGCACTAGGAGAAGGTTTGCACTTGTGCTGTTGAGCACGATGATGGTCCCACTGGATGTCCCCATGACAGCCAAAAATCATACTCGACAGCTCAAAGACACACTTTGGCAGCTCTGCTTTGAGAACATGTAAATATATGCGAGCAGTTTCTTTACGCTTGCTTTGCCCAGCCGCTTACAGTTGAGATGCATGGCGGAGAGAAACCTAAATGGAAATGAATATATAGCAGGAAACGAAGGTGGCGGTCGAAGTTTTTAAAAGCTAGCGATCCACGTTCGAATGGGATTGGGTTGCCTGGCGAACGAAACACCGTTACGTAATCCTGAACAGGTTTGTTGATGTGGTGTCGATGCTTTACGACGCACTGTCGGACAAAAACGACGTCGATCTTGAAGCCAGAAACACTTCCTCGACTGCTTATGTACAAACGTAGAACTAAAGACGGTTGCAGGAGAAGGCGGCGCTGTTTTACATTTCAGAAATTGTGACGGTCACGTGACCTCCCGCCAACATCGACATCGTTCCTGCGCCCTTCAGCGCGAATCTGGCATTTCATTAAGCAGTCTACATGGAGCGTAAGTAAGGACATGGAAGGAAAAAAAGGGAAGTGGATTGCATAATTAAGCCCCTAGGACATGAAATATGCAGCTCTTACCTTTAACGCCGTAATCGAGTTTCAAAAACGCCTCTCACGACGCTGGGTTCAATCTTAATACTAGACTTCCCTCTGGTGGCATGCGGCGCACATGGTCGCGGAGCCAAACCGTGGTTTTGCACTGCGTTCTCCATTAAACGGTGCAAAACGTCACTCAGAGCAACACTGATTCATTTCGACAGTGACGCAGCACCAAATCACGGGTTTATATTATAACACGCTCGGTCTAATACGTTAGTGTTTCAAGAGCAACCACTAAGGATATCTAGAGATACTTCTACAGCACATGTTGAACATGCATCACAAAAACTAAGTTTAATAATAATAATAATAATAATAATAAAAATTTGAAGCCATTTTTAAGATTGGATGCTGATCAAAATTTTATATCAAGTCAAATTTGAAAAAATAGCACGATAGCAATGACATCTCAGGACATCAGGTGTATTGTGCCAGGAATTGATCACGATATTGATATTATATTGTTATATTGCCCAGACATAGCGACACCACATTCACAGGAACTTGTAAGGCGGGTGATCTACATAATCTACGCCTAATAATAAACCGATATTTAGAAGAAAAAAAAAAACGTGCTGTTATTTAACAATGAAAAGTCGTCCGCATTGGACGGTTATTTATTTATCAGTGGAAGGAGTCTCCAGTGTCAGTGCTTTCTAACTGTGAGTCAGTGAGTGAGTGAGTGAGTGAGTGAGCTCTGGTTTCACGACAAGCTGCATTTTTTTTGACTCATTAGCAAAAAGACAGAGAAAAGTGATACGTAAAAAGTACGACGTGTCGTTAATTGATCTGAGAAACTGCTCTGGTGTAAGAGGAATAAAACACTCTTTGAGACTGCAGGAAAACTGTCTGAAGCTGTTCTCGTACTTGATGCACGGCTCGTTCCCCCGCAGGAATTCCCGAGACCCGGCACACTCGATGCCGTCCAGCGCTGTGCACAGCACCTGAGTGTGATTCACATCTTTGTACACCTGGCCTTGATTTCCAATCTGTAAAATGTAAATAAATAAATAAACAAACAAATAAATAATGAAGAAATAAATACACTTGTGGTGAAATTATTCATCTTTACCAAGCAAAAAAAAGTACATTTTTAATTGCATAAACGAACAAGGAGTAAATCAATCAGAACTTTTACTTTTACTCTTGGAAGGTCACGTCCCGGATCTCCTCGTCGTAAAAGTGGTTATATTACTGTATGAGCTTAAGCGAAGTTCGTTAGATGATCGCTTGTACGGCCGTGGGATCGTCAACAAGTCTGTTTTAAAATCCGAAACGTGGCCTTGCTCTTTTTCCTACTGTGTCAAGCTGTTAATAAACACCATTATGTCCCACTTAACAAATCGAATCTTCCGAACAAATCCATCCAAGTGCGCTGGACCATGCAAGAATCGATTTTGTCTGAGTCACTACTCGGGGCAGGAACATATTGTGGAAGAGTGGAAACGATTCGAACGTCCGAACCGATTTTATAGAAGGTAAACCTCTGCCGATCAGCTCTTTGGGTACTTGCCTTCACACAGCCGTGTCCCAGCTCCTGGAAGGCCGTGATGTTTCCATCGTGATCAACAGGATCTCTGCAGTGTATAAACTCCTCGGGACTGAATGGGGGGGATAAAAGATCAGATAATGACACAGCACATAAATTTAACGATGTAATCAACGATGCAATGGCCCTTGTTTTGTAAAACTGTTCGCAGCTCCGAATGGGTAAGCCTCTGAGAGTCTGAGACTAAATAAATAACAGAGATTCATCCTATGTTCATACTAGAACGTCACAGACAGCCTTTCGTAATCAGGTAAGACACGCTGGAAATCAGGTGAGACACGGTAAATCCACAAATCCAAGCGACCAGCTCAATTGATTCCTCGGACGTTTCTTCAGTTCCCCGCTCCCAACTTTACTTTCTATCCACAGTTCCTATTTACTCTTTGACGTTCATCTCATCCGGTCATATACGACCTCTCGTTCAACACAGCGCATAGAACCATTCTGGAGAAAACTAAAGCTTGGAAGGAAGCAGTTTCATCATAGTAAGTTAATCATCATCACAGTTGGTTGATTAGTGGCACGACAGCCAGTACAGTTCGAGACACGCCACACCCCCACCAAAATCTAAATACATGTGACAGTCAGCCCGTACAGGATTTCCAAAATTTGTAATGCAACTTGCGGAGGGTTTTTTTTTATCGTGTTTTTTTGAATTGGAGTAATAGTTTTGCGCAATTCCATTTCTGACATTCCTCCAATAAAATTGCATAAACGTGGATAGGGGGCGGGAAGACGCTCAGTCGAAAACACACACCGATGGACCATGTTTTCGTGGAGCGAGACACGCCCTGGGGCGGTGCATATCCTTCTATAAAGCGTTTAATTGGACGACAAGAAGACTAGTACAGGATGAGTCATCATGGAATGATGACTAACTATAAAATTAACATGAGAACATGTCCAAAGCTATTCTTCGTATTTTTGCCTAGACATACTGTAGTATTAGTATCCAGGATATTAAGGAACAGGCACAAACAGCTCGTTAATCACTTACAGGTACCGACAGAGGACCACCGGTGATGGAGGGCTGTATTCATACTGCTCCGTGTGATTAGACGGCTCTGTTGTTGGGATGTTATTATATGTGGCATTTTCTTCAGGTTCCTGTCTGAACAGAGAAGTGACTGTAGCAGATGTAGCTGCTGCTGCTGTAGTTGTAGTTGTTGTAGTAGTAGTAGTTGTTGTTGTTGTTATTGTGCTGGTGGTTGTAATGGCTGATGTCGTCTCTCTGCTTCCGGGTGTAGTGGAGTTTTCAGAGAGAATCCCTTCCAGGCACTGCAAAAGCAGCACCGAGGCGAGCAAGAAAAACTGTCCGCCTAACAACACATAATTCACAGAAATGTGCGACATGGCGAGGTCTCCTGTCTACGAAACACTCATTACAGCGAGCTAGCTCACTCGCTAACTACACAAGCCTCCTCAGCGCTACCCGTATTTAGGAAAGTCCCGCCTCCTGATTGTGGATTGGCTCGGAGTTCGTACCGATAGCGAAATCGTCCAATCAGCGAGCTCCTCGTGATGACGCATGGACAACCGTTAAAAAAAACCCGTAAAATATTCTCTAGATCAAATCGTAAATAGACTAGGTTGAAAAGTGTTATTTATTTATTTATTTATTTATTCATTCATTCATTTTTAATTAAGTTAGAGATTTCCTGTTATAATCATGTGGTATTGTTAATATTGCACATAAAACTTAATGAAGCGCCGTCGCAGAAATCTAGCCATTCACAAAAAAGGAGACGGAATATGGGTGGGGGAGAACAAATATAACGCTATACACTGTTACAATATTCCTAACGTTTAATTTACTTGTCATAATAGTGTCGAATATCTTTCATATTTGTATACAATTTTTACAAATGTAGAATTTTACGTCTATACTGAATTACTAAAATAAACTGGGCGACTAAAATAGCATGTTCATTCGTTTCAAGTCATCATTTCATGCGTTTGTTCAGTGCGTCGCACACTGATGACGTTCAAAAAGGGAGTCTTTCATTTATTTTACCAGCTAGTAAAAAAAAAAAAGTCTAGAGAGTCTATGTAGGTTAGGGTTATGGTGAGGTTATGGTGAGTTTATTTTTACGCTTGCTCTCATTTTAACGCCACGAAGGCCTCGGTAGTGCTCTGATTAGCTGAATAAGACGTGTTCGATTAGAGAAAATACCAGAGCAGGGTTAGTACTGGATTACATCAGAGATCTATAGATCCCCAGTCCTGAACTGTCACTGCCCTGTACACTGAACAGTTCCCATCACCTGTTCCAAAGCACTAAATTATAAACAAGGCTCAATCACATTATAAAAAAGACCCAAATCTAGGAATAATAATAATAATAATAATAATAACTTTATATTAAATAAAGGATTTAATCAATTAATGGCATTTAAGTCAGATCTAAAAACAATCTAGAAACCCAAGTATTAAAAAAGAGAGAGAAAGAGCTTTTAAATGATCTTTTTTTGCTTTTAATTTATTTACTCATTTTCATATGATTCATTTACATGTGATTCATTTGGATGTGATTCATTTTCATGCGATTCATATTCATGTGATTCATTTACATGTGATTCATATTCATGTGATTCATTTACATGTGATTCATTTTCATGTGATTCATTTACCTTTTCTCTTCTCTCCTCCCTTCCCTTTCCCAAATATTTCATTGAGAAGAAAAAAAAACAAAGGAAAACAAAATTAAAAGTACTTAAATGATCTTTAAATTAATTAACAGTATTAATTAAATGCTGACCTTTAGGTGATGTAATTACTGGTAAAGGGTAAACAGAATTCGTAATCATTCTTACTGTGAGATGTATAATAATAGTAGGAAGAAGAATGTGATATTAATCTGCTCTTCCACAATAACCTCTTTGAAATAAATTTTGAACAAGAATGTAGCTTCGTTTTTAAAAAAAATAAATAAATAATAATAATAATAATAATAATAATAATAATAATAAGCGATAAAGATAATTAAAATGATTTTTTAAAAGAATTATATATATATAAATGACTGCAGCATGACACTACTGGGCCAAACATTACCCAAATTACACAACACAATATTATGGCAATTAAGAAAATATGTATATATATATATATATATATATATATATATATATATATATATATATATATATATATATATATATATGTATATATATATATATAATATCAAGACATGTAGCAAAACTTGGTGCTAAAGTATAGTCAATAACTTCCAGCAGCGCTGTTGCAATGTGACAGTAACAGAATCACACACACACAGAGTCCTATATACAAAGCCATACGCTTTATTTGGCAACAAATCCACTTCCATATCTCATGCACACACATCTGCCAAATGGTAAATAATAAATAGCCTAATCTTCATAATTTACATTGACATTTATTCAGTTTGAATTTATTACAGATTAGTCACAGTCAGAGTGTGGAGGAGAACAGGGGAAGGCAAGCCGCTCCAAATAAAATTCTTTATTATTTTAGTCATTTGGGCTCATTTGAAGATTTTATGATGAAAAAGAACACAACTTATAAACTTCTCTATATATATAAATAATATATCCCCATAACGTACTTTAAAATAAGTACACAGTGCACAAAACTGCCCACGGAATATTTTCTATTAGACAGAGTTTAGAATTTCAGACAGCTTTGTGCTGCTGTCTATCAAACATAGATATATAATATTTTTCTTAAACTTTATAGTATGTAATACCACTAATAAGTCAGGACAATCAAAACACACTTGTGAAGATCATTTCCACAAAAGCTGAAACATCTTCACACTTTACCAACATAATACTGTTTTTTTTAATACTATGATATACAAAACTGAATTTTTGAATCTGACTCCGAATCAACTCTGAATCAAGTTCCATTTCAACCAGTTGTGTCTGTGTCATGTGACGTTTATGTCCTCACAGCGTTTTTTTTTTTTTCGGTTTTGGTCCAGAATGATTCTGTAAAGTGCAAAAAAGCAAAACGGCGCTGTAGCTAAATCCTTTTATTTCAAACAGCTCAGACTGTACTGTCCTGTGCATTTAAAGTTTAATAAATATTCAGTTAACAAGATGTGGCTTGTCTTACCCTGTTACACCACCCCCCCCCTCTCCCCCCACCCCCCCACCAACCTTTACAGGTGAGTGATTTAGGATCAAGAGCGTTTCCCCAGGGATTCGAGTTCCACACTTCAGTCACAGGTATGATATTTTATTGCTGTTCAGTTCACTTTAAATCAGCGTAACGTCGTTTAGCTGGAAGGTGGCGTCGGTGACCTCTGACCCCTGCTGACTTTGCTCTCGGGCTCGAGTCGGGCGGTAGCGTGGCGTTTGGGCTGCAGCGGGTGTGTGTGTGAGGCGTGTGGGAGCGGGTACGGTGTACAGCGAGGCCGGTGGCTCACAGCAGGAGCGGGCACTCGCTGAGTCCACGGAGCCGCCAGCATACAGTTATACGGGTAACAGTGAGAGATGATCAGAGCCTGAATATTTAAAAAATAATAATAATTCAATTCAGTACAAAATGAATGTTTAATACTTATGAAAATTATTTCACAAATCATAATCCCGAAGCGTTCAGGTAAAATTTACAATGTGTACGATGCCAATACAGCATCAATATTTATATACATATAAATCATGTTTATTTGGCTATAATTACATATTTGCTATTGGTTTTTTTGTCAAATTTTATAAGTATATTATTATTTATAGATGTGAATATTTGGCTTGGCTCAAAATACATAACTTAAGTTTGTTTGCTTGCTTGTTTAGTCATTTATTTATGTTATTTTTTTCAGTTCTTTGCAGACAACACACAAATCTTTTTGTATTTTTTTTTTTAAAAACCCAACACTTTATCATTTAAAAATTTGTCTATTTCAGCATCATTTTGAAATATCGATACACACAATGAACTGCACGCTGCCTTAAAACACCCGCGTCTTACAATTTAATGTCGATATTTCATCATGTTTTTCAGCACACGGATATCATTTTAAATATAAACGATTGTAAATGAAATACAGATCCGCGCCGTGACGTCACAGTGTTGCCGAGTGATGCGGAGGTATTGTTATGGCTTATTCGTGAGCGTATAAAAAGTCTTAGACTGATATTTGATTTTATGTATGGAATGCCTTAAGAGTCATTACGGCTTTGTCATGATGGTAATTTAATATTAGTTACTGAAGCATCACACTTTAGTCAACATAGCAGTACATAACTACTTAAGCAGTAAATAAGGAACCGTATTGTAAAATGTTACCACTTTCTTTTATTATTTTTTTGGATATTCTCCTCCTTTAGACTGCACCAGAAATACCTTACACGGTCAGCTTAAGTGTTTTTATATTTGGCATATCATCACTATAAATGAGGTCTTTAAAAAGTATTAGAAATTGTTTTTTTAAAGTATCTGTAATATACAATATATCAATATTTGACCTTGTGTGTATTGTGTATTAGACCACAAAAAGTATTTATTATTATTATTATTATTATTATTATTATTATGTGTTTTATTTATTTATTTTTGTCAATTTTATTTTTTATGCATAATGATACCTGATGCATGGTGATATTTGATCACAGTATTAATATGTGGATTGTCATGGACGCACTGAGATACTGATACAGTTGTTTCAGCAATTAACTTAGGAATGCAATTTATTTCCACAAATCAAAATTCTTATTAGAATCCAGGAACGTGCCAATGAAATCGTACCTGCGAGGTGGTTTCAGGTTGCTGAAGGCCCAGTGGGAAATTTCCCAGAATGCCCCGGTGTGAAGTCTCCGTGGCGCCGTAGCTGCAGCCCCTGATGCTTTCTCCAGCAGCTGGTGCGCCAGCCGTCCAGAAGTTCACACAGTTCTGGTTTGGCAGAAAGCGAGACGTTCTTCTCGCGCCGGCGAGGAGCTGGTGTCCTGCAAAGCAGCAGCGATGAAGGAAACACTCGCCCAGAGTCCGTGTGAGGTGTTCAGCATGCAGAGGGACGGCGTTCAGGTCTAACACGTGCTTCTCAATGCTACGTTTATCTGTCGTGCTGCCTCTGATTGGCCGAATGTCTTTCAGCTGGTGGCTGGTGGTGGAGGTTTCTCTGGAGTCCAGTTTGGACGGATGGTTCGAGCTCTCCAATTCTGCGTCACTCTCACTGTCACTCTCGCAGAGATCTGCACCAGAAATCACACACGCATGTCAGTGGCATATTGTTTATTTATTTGCTTGTTTGAATGTTTATTCATTTATTATTGTATATTTAGGTATTTTTATCTATCTATCTATCTATCTATCTATCTGTCTAACTATCTATCTATCTGTCTGTCTATCTATCTATCTATCTATCTATCTATCTATCTACGTAGTTACTTATCCATTGTCTCTCTATTTAACCATTGTAATCACTTGTTATTTATTTATTTTTTGTATGTACATTTATATTTATTTTTTATTTATTTATATCTATGTATTTGTCTATCTATTGTCTAACTATCCATTTATCAATCCATTTATTTGTTTGTTTGTTTGTTTGTTTACATATTTCATTATTTATGATTTTATTTTTGCACTTCTTACCGCTAAACTTATTTCTTTATCTTATCTCTTTTCTACTATCTGTTCATTCATTCATGCATTTCATTCCTTATTCCTTTATTTTACAGACGTATTTATTTATTTGTTTACCTTACATACATTATTCATTTCTAGCATTTCGTTTATTGTCATTATGGGGTGTATTACCTCATAATCGTTCAGAATAATTAACAGACAAACCATGTGATGATTCAATAATTTAATCAGAACAACAACAACAACAGTATGAAGGAGAAGAAGAAGAAATTTGTAACCTTTCAATGTGGACGTTGCGATAGTTGGAACTTGGAGGAAATGGCCGGGACGATCGGAGGACAAATTATCTGAGGATCCGCCGTCTTTATTCTGCTCCACATCTCTGGCCTTGAACTGCAGCATTACAGGTTTTCTAATGGAACATTTTTTTTTTTTATCAATTCATTAATTTTTTAAATTTAATTTATTTATTCATTCATTTAACCACAATTATTTTTTTTGTTTGTTTGGACCTGAGCTACATTAATTCATGCCAAATTCTGACCTTTTCTCCCTCCTCCCGTTTCCCGTGTCCCGGAATCCCTTCGCGAACGGATTATTATCGATTTTCAGCTGCGTTATCTGTTCAACATAAAACATAAGACACGTTGTAAAATATCGGTTCAGTGCCTCTCTTTGTTATAATCGGTGTGCTGAATTTTATCACTTGAAATAATAAATATGTAATTACATAATAACTATATAAATATGCTACATAAGTAATTGACCTACTATATGATCATGTGTCCATGATCACGTTAATGACGTACAGTAAAAAGTACCAAAAGACAATGTTACACCTCATGACTATATATATATATATATGTGTGTGTGTGTGTGTGTGTGTACAGATTTAAACATTGTTAATTTCCAAAGTAAATGAATTTATTTCCAAAACTAAATTAAATTACATTAGAACAAATATGTATGACCCATTATATATAATAATGTACTATAATATAATAATTATAAGTTATAATATAACCATAGCACACTTCACTATTGTTACTACATAATAATAAAAAGAAGAAGAAGAATTTATATGATTGTTATTATTATTATTATTATTATTATTATTATTATTATTATTATTATTATGAATGAAGCTGGTGAAGCTGGTAAGAGAGAAACCTTGTCGTTCTGGTAAGCAGTGACGGCGATGAACTCGGTCTCAGGAAACAGGAAGGTCCTAAACGCACTGTAGGGAAGTTTGAGGAGATCATCAGCTCTCGCCACGTGCAGCCGCGGCTGGTATTTATGCATGGAGTTCAAAATGGTCTGGAACAAGTATATAAATACAAAAAAAAAGTCATGGTTTTCTTTTTTCCCACAGTATCCGCTTACAGATGCACATTTTTTTTTTTACACTTGTTAAAAGGATCGCTCTTACTCTTACTGATTTCAGCCATTCATCATGTAGAAACCCTGCTTTCAATGATTCATTCTCCTCTTTAAAAAATTCTACTGTGCTGATTATTTAACAAACCTATTGGCCATGGAAATAACATTTTTTGTGTGATTTTATCGTATATAAATATTTCTTCATTCTCATTTCTTCATCATACTGATGCACTTGTTACACTAACATTACTCTGAACAAAAGGGAACGAACTTACAGGATTATGAATACGAAAGCAACATGTTTACATGTTTACAACAAACACTGCAACTACTACACTGCTATAATATTCATTTCCTCCGAAACCAAACACAAATAACTACACAGATTTCACGCAAGTATCCAAATTATTACTCAGCAAATTGTTGGGTTTCCACACAAAGTGCATTCAGATGTTCAGCTCACGAAAGTAATAAATAAACATGGGATAAATGTGTAGTATAACATGAGACAGTATAACATTTTTTATATAAATTACGCATTGTGTATTAAATTGTATATTGTTAAGATGCATTGCCTTTTAAACTAGTTTTAATATTAATAAAGGCTTGTATTACTTAATTTATTACCACAAAGGTTTGCGTCCTTTGATCCTGGATGGAAAAAAGGAATTGCTGACAGAATTTACGAGTTTGAAGGCAGAAATAAAGTCAAACAGTGGGGCAAAGAAGTTCTTAAAGAATATTTATATAAGATTCAGAAAGGAAGATATCAACTGTGAAGTGATGTATAGATTGTTGTTGCTGCTGTTGTTGTTGTTGTTGTTGTTGTTGCTGTTATTGTTGTTGTAAACCCTAATAATGATTTTGTCCTAAGGGTGTGCAAACTATTGCGCTCATCGCATCTGCTGCATTGTACATTATGCTTTTTACGGGATACCAGCCTGTGACAAACAGGATAACAGTCTAATGTGATTATAGCGCACTTGTGTTTGAAATTTACCCAAATTAAATATATATATATATATATATATATATATATATATATATATATATATATATATATATAATCTTTATAAAATCTAAACCATTTTAATTTTCATTGTATTTGCATTAAATTTAATTTAGCTGGCTTAACTGGCAACATTTGAAAATCGTAGCTGTCATTTACTGACTATAAAAAGTCTAATTAATCTTGTACTTGAGTAATGTAGAGATCGGAGGAAACTGGAGAGCGCAGAGTAAACCCAGAGTAACTCGACACAGACAGAAACCCGAGCTCATACTATTTGGCGTTGTTGTTACTCACAAATCCGTGTTTATCCGAGATGTTGTTGGTCAGTTTCAGCTTGTGAAACGTCACCACTCGGGACATCCAGTGCTCTCCGGAGGCCGGGCTCTCCGGGTGAACGTACATGCGCTTGGGCAGCTCCGGGTCGGCTTTTCCCGCCACCGTCCAGCGCGAGTGATGAAACTTGTACCTGCAGCCGTCCGACGACACGATGTCCATCAGCAGCACATAGCTCGCTCTCCGGTCCAAACCGCTGCAGCGCACACGCAACGGAGGAAACATCCGCCTCGTAGACGCCGAGCACAGAACAAGAAAACACGGCTGTGTTAGTCTGAGAGAGGACCAACTCTCTGGACATTTTGATTAACGCATTGTGTTCTTCGGTATTTATTAGAGATGCAGTATGAAACCTATAGCTTGTGTACGAATGTAATTTGTACAGTTGCTAATTATCCTTTATCGTCTCCTGAGATGATTATCAGCAGTGTTACTTAGAGAGACACGTTTATAAGCGGTGAGTTATAGGTACCATATCGCATCTTTAATATTTATGAACAATATTTAATTCAATTCAATTCAATTCAATTTTATTTGTATAGCGCTTTTTACAATAGACATTGTCTCAAAGCAGCTTTACAGAAATATCAACATGGTATACAGATATTAAAGGTGCGAATTTATCCCAACTGAGCAAGCCACTGAGTGGCGACGGTGGCAAGGAAAAACTCCCTAAGATGTTTTAAGGGGAAGAAACCTTGAGAGGAACCCGACTCAGAAGGGAACCCATCCTCATCTGGGTAACAACAGATAGTGTGAAAAAGTTCATTATAGATTTATATGAAGTCTGTATGGCTGTATGGTTCATTTAACAATGAACTGCAAGTCATATGAGAAAACTGTGGGAATTTAACTTACAACATGGGAAACATGGGAACTTTTGCTTACATTAAAAAAAAAAAAAAAAAAAAACTAGACATGTTTATAAATTACTTGTGTCATGTTGCTTTTTTAAAATATTTTTTAACAGTGTATTTGAATTATTTGAATTAAAGAATGTGCGTGTAAATTTCACTTACACGTTCAGTAATTATCAAAGATGAAACATAACATAATAAATTTAATATAATTTTTGATATATTGTTATTTAGGTTTGAGTTACTCTGAGGGTTGTGTTTATTATGTACAGGTGCCATACTGCATCTTTAATAGTTACGGAAAACGTTGAACAAAAGTCATAGGGGTGAACTGAACAACGTAAAAGGCGTCAAATTTGACTTAAATTCGTAATAATTATCAACAATGTACGACGGGAACTTTAGCTTAAATTTATATAAGATTGAGTTATAGGTATTCAGAGATGTTCTTCTGAGAGATGTGTTTATACTGTATGTGCAAAATTCCACATTGCATCTTCAATCATTAAAAAAAAAAAAAACTTAGACAACAGTCAACGGAACAACCTGAACAACTTTTTTTTTTTTTTTAATTAGACTTAATTAGACTATCTGGGTGAACTATTATACTGACAGATACATTTATAACTCATATGTCGTATATTGCATATATAAATCTGACTCTCACACAGGACTTTTCAGTACTTCTTAAAGTTAGAACATGAAACTTGTATGTATTTTCTCATTTCTCCATGGTGAAGTTACGGTTGAATTACTATCTCTAAGCTCATAAGTTAGAGTTGTAAGTGTTAAACGTTTGGGGAAACACACACATGAGCATTATGTTACTGCAAATCCCACACCGCTTCTTTAATAATTCTAAAAATTACGCACACTGACGCAGGTACTGGTTTTCATGCATATTTAACAGAAGTGCGTCCGTCATGTTTGTTTATTGGTTTGTTTGCTTGTTTACCTCCCTGACTTTGTGATGACCATCTCAGTGCCGATCCGGTGGAACTGCCTCCACAGCTCCAGGCCCTCCAGGCGCACCACCGGCTCTTCCTCCTCCTCCTCCTCCTCTTCCTCTTTCTCCAAATGCTGGAGGTGATGATGAATAGATGATGATGAAGATGAAGGGCTGGAGATGATGATGCTGCTCCCAGTGATCTGCTCCATCAGAGGCCTCCCACACCCCAGCAGAGGAAAAAACGGTGCATGGTACGCCATGTTCACCTGGATGATCCAAAGAACCAAAATAAAATCACTTTAAAAAAAAAAAAAAATCTTTTGTAGTGTCAGTTCTGCAAACAAGCAAAAAAAATATATGAGTCTCTGTGCACATGGAGTTGTTTCTTCAAGATGTGTCCTAAATCCCCTAAGTCTTTTTAAAAAAAAAAAAAAAAACCTCTTAAACCCTCTTTAGCATGATTTATTCCTGAAGAAAAATGAGGAGACCAAGAAAAAGAGTTAGTGCTGGGAAAGGAGAAGGGTCACCTCTTCTCCTCATCACAGTCCAGCTGGAGTTTAAACTGGACTAAAGACGGCACTTTCTGATTGGCTCCCTGGGGGGGGGACGCGCACGAACCAATCGCGTTCGAGCAGGGCGTGGCTAGTCAACATCACACAGGCGCTGTATAAACCGACACTTATGGCAAAACTGTATGGCAAAATGGAACACTACGTCACTACGTCATCAGTGGCGCGCTCGCTAGTCGCCATGACTACAGGACACTTCCGTACTACTTACAAGAGACTGAATTAATAGACTGAAACACGTTACGGCGTGACTTTTAAATACAAAAATAAAACTCACACTTACGTACTTAATAGGATATAGTTTTAAAACGAGCCCTATGAACTTTTGCAGTACTGTAACTGAGTATGGTTACAGACTACTTCCGCACTAACGAAATAGTCCAAAATAGTACGCATGATATTTAGTAAGGATCCCGGCTGGGAGAGAATCACGTGGTTTCAGGATTTCAACATGTGTTATGTATGATTGTATACATACTACTGCTAATTACTACTACTACTACTACTAATAATAATAATAATAATAATAATAATAATAATAGTTATGATAATTGTAATAATATTAAATGTTATTATCATTATGTTATATTGTATTTTACATGTTATATTATCATTATAAATGTTATATGTGATCATGCATGGGGAAAAGGATTAGTATTTAGGATTTAGCATTGCAGCTCTCCCTCTCTCTCTCTCTCCAAATATTCCCCAAATACAGTATGTACACAGTATGCTTGTTTGTTTGTTTGTTTGTTTGTTTTGATATCACCGTGTAATATATCTGATTATACATAAATAGTAAAAATTAATAATAGTAAAAAAAAATGCTAAAAAAGCAAATAAATAACATGAAATGTGTGAACTTTTTTTTAAAAAATCAAGGAAGTAGTACATATCCCCCTTTAAAGAGAGTAGTAATCTTCTTCTTCTTCTTTTTTAAATGAAAAATAAACTTTAACCATTTCTGACACAATTGAATCTTTATGATTCAGTTAAATATTCTTGCATTTTCTGCATTTTTACGTCCACACATTTAAAAGTTAATGTACAGTGCCCTCCAAAACAATTGGAACGGCAAGGCCAATTCATTTGTTTTTGCTGTTGACTGAAGACATTTGGGTTTGAGATCAGAAGGTGAATATGATATGAGAGTTTAGCATTTCAGCTTGTATTTCCTGGTATTTAGATATATAGATGTGTTCAACGATATAGAACACAGCACGTTTTGTATCAGACGACCTGATTTGTAGGCGAGCAAAAATATTGGAACACGTTGGATCAATATTTGGAACAAATATTGGAACATTGGTCCTGTTAGATCGATCGTTTATACAGTAAATAGCTCTGAACATCTCCTCTTGGTTTTAGCCTTCAGTTTCACCTGAAAAGAGTGTAAATCAGTCAGAGGCATTGCACAAACATTGGGAATAGCCGATACAACAATTTGGAGTGTTCTGGAAAAGAAAGAAACCACTGGTGTACTGAGCAGCAGACAGCGAATGGGTCGGCCGAGGAAAAAAACAACAGCTGATGACAGAAACATTGTGAGAGCTGAGAAGTAAAAAAACAAAAATTACAATCATTGGTTGGTCTGATACAAAAGGTTCTATGTTTTGTGTTGTTTAACACGTCTAGATGTAAATACCAGGTAATAAAAGCTGAAATCCTAAACTCTTATCTCACATCCATCTTTTTATCCTTTTAATCTTTGCGCAACTTTCAATCCGTGATTCATGCTCTTGTAACATCTAGTTTAGATTATTGCAATTCGCTTTTACTACAGTGTCTCTCAGTCTTCCCTCTCCTGTTTACAGCTGGTGCAATAAGCAGCTGCCAGACTTCTCATGGGGACTCGTAAATACAAGCCCGTTACACCTATCTTAATCAATCTACACTGGCTTCCTGTTACGTGTAGAATTGATTTTAAAATTTTATTGTTTGTTTACAAAGCCCTCAATAACTTGGCCCGTCAGTATCTGACTGATTTGCTCCACCCGTACACTCCCTCTAGAACGCTGCCATCTTGTGACCTTGGTTTACTCACTGTACCCAGATCTAGACTCCAAAAACGAGGCGAGCGCTCCGTCGTGATTGCCGGTCCAAAACTTTGGAAAAGTCTACCCTATCATATCAGACTTGCCCCTTCTATCTCATCTTTTAAATCTGCCCTAAAGACATACTCATTTCCCCTGGCTTTCACTATTCCGTGATCATTGTGATTTATTTTCTTTTTACTATAGTACTTATCATTTACTCTGCTGTTTGTTTATGTAATTATTGTTATATTGTACAGCACTTTAAATGTGCTCTGTAAATAAATATGATTGATTGACTGATTGATTGATTTTTATCTCAAACCCAAATATCTTGGTGTATAGGGCCAACAAATGAATTGGCCATGCCATTCCAATCGTTTTGGATGGGAGTGTTTATCCCAATAAGCCCAATGAGGTACAACATGAAGCGTGAGACTGATATATGTCCAGTACATAAACTCACACTGCTCCCACTTATTGGCTATTTAGGGAAATAAACCTGAGTTTCTCCTCCTCCTGACGTCCCCCAGGTCTAATCAATCTCCATTCCTTTAACTACAAGACAAAACCAACCGTCATGCCGTAAAACACCTGCCAGAGAGCACTGAGTCATACTCATCCTGAACTACTTCCCAAAAATGAAGGATGGTATTTAATACCAGCAGGTCTGTATATTTCCGCGACCCTGAAGAAGGAGTAAGCGGTAGAAGATGGATGGATGGACGGAGGTCTGTATATTTCAGATGAGGTACTGTTAAAAGAGTGTAAGTATAGTATATACAAAGTCATTATATGTGTCATCACAAAATATATAAATGATAATTAACTTTATAAACTTTATTATCCTATAAACTAGCTAGAGTGGAAACACATTCATCCACATTGTATTTTGAAACCAATATTGTTTAGACTGCAGACTGAAATAAATATATTTATATAAATATAACAAATGAATGCATAATTAATTAGACAAAACCTAATTTGCATAAAGAAATGTACATTGCTGGAAAAAGTTCCAGCACATAAAGTACTTGTAAGAATATCAGCAATCAACTGGTAAAGACTGACTGGGATATCCATCCATCCATCCATCCATCCATCCATTTTCTGTACCGTGTATCCTTACTGGGTTGCGGCAAATCTGGAGCCTATCGCAGGGAGCATCGGGCACAAGGCGAGGTACACCCTGGACGGGGTGCCAGTCCATCACAGGGCACAATCACATACACACTCACACACCCATCCATACACTTTGGACATGCCAATCAACCTACAGCGCATGTCTTTGGACTGGGGGAGGAAACCGGAGTACCCGGAGGAAACCCCTGAAGCACAGGGAGAACATGCAAACTCCGCACACACAGGGCCACAGCGGGAATCGAACCCCCGACACTGAAGGTGTTTACAGTTTACATAAAATGCACACAAAGTTTGCTTGAGAATCGTCTACATACTTGTGCACTGCAACGTTTTGAAAACGGACATACGCTCATAAGTAAAGAATGTAATGTATTAGTCTGTAAGAGAATGGTTTAGAAATAGAACAGCTTTCCATATCGAGGTCAAAGCCGTGGCATTTTATTTTTAGCAGTTTTTCAGGGCTGTACTCTCAGAACCTCGTTTTTAAAAAAGCTTCCTGTTTACTTACTGCTTTCTGATCCAGCTCCACCACATCCATGGCCACGTTCACACCCACAGTCACTGTTCTAATTTAACATGTCTCCTTGCATCTTCTTAGCTTCTTTGTTTTTTTCTGTGGTTTGCCATTACAGCATTTCGAAGACTCCAACTTCTGAGTCTGCTTCTAGACGTTTTCTGGTTTTGCTGATTGATTTTTTTTTTCTCTCTATAAACCTGAATAAAAAAGACTTTTTTAGCTACCTCCACTCACTGACTCTGATCTGCAACCGGCACTGAGAAACTGTTGGAATTAAATTCTCTTACATTTAATAAAGCAGGTCTGAGATCAGCTGGCGTGAGTGGCAGATTGACTGTGCCAAGAACTGTTTTAATTTCACGAGGGCAGGAGTCGTACCGTTCTATGCCGTTAATTGGGATTAGGTGATATATTGAGTTACAGCTTTTTATTACAGTGGAGTTTGCCTTTGGGTTTAGAGTGCAAAGTCTCCCAGCTCATTGTATTTCCTCATCTGTGACGTTTTCCTCACATATCCACACATATTACTGATCATCACTGGCAGATCTCATATATCTATCCGGCTCTCACCAACGGAAAGCTTTTATATTGTCCATTTTGACTATGTTAACATTTAATCTTTCAAGGATTTATTATGATAAGACAAAGCCAAAAACTGTGTAGATTTTGTATGTATTTTAGGAATCCAACACATCTCTCCATTCCCTTTGTTTATCTCGCTTCCTTCCCGATCACCAGCACAAAACCTATTCCACGAAACTGGAGAGGAGGGTGTTATATTTTTTTTCTCTATTGTATGAAATGTGAAATGTCTGGCTCAATATGCCAGTCAGACCACGCATGGGGCCTTGAATTCAAGGCCACCTCTGTTGTCAAAAATAAGAAAGAGGCGGGGGATTGGAACAGTGCCGGAATCTGGATTATCCCGGATTTCCCTTAGGGAGCTATGCTTAACTTTTCTTTTTTTTTTTTCTTTTTTTTATTCCAGCCATGCTGTTAAATGGGCCCTTGGGTGCAATAATTTTTATTCCATCAAAAAGTAATACCATTTTATATTTCAACTTATATTTCATGAACAAGATTCTGTCCGTTTTTCTTACTAACACCTGTCCAAACCATGTGTTCTGGTTACATTCTCTATTCAGAACGTTCTTGTGATAAAAACACAGTAGAGTTTGGTTACAAAGCTGCAGAAATAATGCCTTCCGATGTAAAAGTTTTGTTTGCTCCCACATGCCCAAGCAACTCTGTGTCCATAAGCGTTACCTACGTCAAAAAAAAAACATCTCAGCCATTTCACACCCAGCCTTTCATAACAACTTTATATCACTCAGCAGCTCCCTGGAGTACCACCGGCATTGAGAGAAATACACACATACACACTCACACTCACACACATACACACACGGGCTTATAGGGCAGCTGTGCCAATCCCCAGCAGTCCACTAATAACAAGCCAGTCTTTTCCTGGCATGTGGGTGAGGGAAAACCCAGAGTGCTTTTTGTGTCACTTCAAAAGGAACGGAATGAAATTGGACCCAGCCAAGGGGGTGGGGACTGGGATGCTGGATTGTCCATCTGATATCTGTGACATCATCACCTGGTGGCAAGTGCCCTCCTGTTAACTGAAATGTATTGAGAGCTGTGAGTAGTATTTTCTAGATTAGACTGTGATGAGGCTACACCATTAGAGATAAAAAAAAAAAGAAGAAGAAGTTAGTCTTTAGATTAGACAGTATTGAGAGTCTGACTTTCACTTTCAGTCAGAGATTTATCCAGGTCAGGTTTGGATCCGCTGGCTCCAGAGCCTATCCCAATAACAATTGGCGATTGAGATTGCATCACTGAAAATAAGACATTAGTCATTACATTAGACAGTGCTTAGATTCCTCGAGAGATTATACTTAAACGTTTGAAATAAGACATTATTCCCCAGATTAGATTGTGTTTAGATTACATTTTGTAGATTAGATTGTGCTGAGAAGTATTAGACTGTCCTGATATTGCATAATTGAAAATCAGATGATAGTCAGCAGATTAGACTGTGCTGAGGTTGTAAAGACATTACTGAGATTACAGTTTTGAAAATAAGACTTTAGTCTCTAAATTAGACTGTGGGAAGATTACACATGAAATGTAGACACAATATTAAACATAATATTACTATTGAGAATATGATTTTATTCTCTAGATTAGACTGTGTTGGGATTGCTGCATTGCAAAGAAGATATTAATCATTAGATTAGACTGTGCTAAAACCATAGGTAATCTCAGCAATTAAAGTAATTACTAACAAGTTGAGTCAATAGAAGAACATGCGGTTGTCAGTGCAATGCAAGAATTTCAGAAGTAAATTACAATATAAAAAAATCTCCCTAGATTACACTGAGCTGAGATCTCACTCTAGACTAGTCTCTTGAATGTTTTTAGAATGTGCTGAAAGTACACAAATAATATTTTAGTCTCTAGATTAGACTGTACTGAGATTACAGAATTGGAAATATGTCGGTACTCTCTAGATTGGTCTCCAGAGTGTGCTGACATAAAACTGTGAAATAAATTATGTGACATCAAATTTCATCCCCTCAATTAGATCCTGAAATTACACTGTTGAAAATAATGTAATATCTCTAGATTAGACTGATTTTTGCTGATATTACAATATTTGACAAAAGCAAATAGTGACTAGTTTAGACCATGGTGAAACTACAGCCTGAGAAACAATACTTTCGTGTGTAGATTAGACTGTGCTGAGATTAAAATATCGTAAAAAGCAATTAGTGTCTAGATTAGACTATGATATAAATATAAAATGAGAACCACTACTTTAGTGTCTAGAATAGACTGTGCTGAGATTACAATATTGACAAAAGCTATTAGTGTCTAGATTAGACTGTATGATCCTACAGAATGAGAAACACTACTTTAGTATCTAGATTAGATAGTGCTGGGATTACAATATTGAAACAAAAAACAATCAGTGTCTAGATTAAAAGTGTTGATAGTACAGAATGAGAAATAATGCTTTAGTCTAGTTTAGACTGTGCTAAAATTACACTACTGGACATAAAACATTAGACCCTATCTTAGACTGTGCTGAGATTAAAATATATAAAAAAAAAAAAAGAAGAAGAAGAATAAGAAGAAAAGCTATTACTATCTAGATTATACAGTGCTGAAAGGACAGAATGAGAAATAATACTTTAGTCTCTAGATTAGACTGTGCTAATATTACAGTATGATTGGAAATGACTTTCGGTTTTACAGATTACAGGGTTTTTTGTTTGTTTGTTTTTTGTTAATTTTCTGAGATATCAGATTGTTGTTGGTTTTTTTTTATTATAAACACATAAATATATAACCAAGAGAATACAGTATTTAAAAAAAAGACATCAGTCTCTATATTAGACTGTGCTGAAAGTACAGAATTAGAAATAATCCTTAAAATTCTGCATTAGATTGTGCTTGGTTTACAATATTTGGGGGTGGGGGGGAGGGGGGCATTGCATTGCACATGGTGCTGTGAGAGTATAATATTGGAAATAAAATCGTGGTGTCTAGATTAGACTGTGTCGCGATTCTGATATTGGGAACATGATGTTATTCTCTAAACAACACCGTTTAGATTGCAAATTGGAAATAAATAATCATCACGAGTCACTAGAAGGCCGTGCTGAGATTGGAAGCAATTTAATCGTTAGATTAGACTGTGCTACAACTACGGTATTGTAAACAAGAGTGCCACTAGATCAGACTCTTCTGAGATTATCATTGCATACCAAAATGCAATGTTAGTATATGTGTAATGTGAGTAGTAGGTGTCTGTAGTTTACTTGATCAGAAATTAGATCAGACTTCACTGAGATTATAGCAACGGGGACGAGATTTGAATGCTTAGGTCTGTCTCCGTGGTGAATAAAGCTGAAGACGGTGAGAATCCAGCAGGAGAAGAGACACAGTGGAATGAGTCTTTAGTCCTGCGCTCTCTCAGACACCTCAGTGTGTACTTAGAGGGAGTGTGATAAAAAGTCTTCCACTAGCAGGCCTGTGCGACCCGTCGTGTTTGGACTGAGGAGGTGAGAAGAATGCAGTTAAACAGAGAAGGCGCAAGAGAGAGGGAGGTCAAATGGTGCTTATTTCGGACAATCTTCTACCTTGACAGCTCTTACGCAGTTTTTTTCCCCCCGTCCATTCACTTCAATTGAATTCGTGTCACTGTATAAAATTATTCAATTTTTTTTTGTCCTTCCTAACACTCTCAAACTAAACTGTACCATTCCCTCGAAAAGGAAATGGTGGTTTATATACCTTTCCTTTTAAAGGAACATTACATCCAGGTGAATCTTGATATAATTCGAAGTTAAGCACTCTATACATGTGCAGCATTTACTAAACTACTACTGGTCGAAATAAGAATAAGGGCTTTGTCATGCTCTGAAAGTGTTGTTCATAATTGTAAGCATTTGCAACTTGAATACACTATTTTTAGTCAGACCGAGGAACAAAACAGCATCCGCTATGACATCCCCATTCACCAAGTGGAAACTGCGAACAGAGTTCTCTGGATTAATCCGAGACTCAATCACGCTGAGTTATTCAGTTTGGATAATGCCGTGTCCTTCCTGATGTTGCTTTTGTGTGTTTGTGTTTCCCGGAAAAAAGAAACGGATATTGTTATTGGTGTGTTAACGTGTGGTGAGCTGAAATGTTTCAGAAGCATGAATTGGTTCACAGATAATGATACCTCTCATCACAGAAGGATAGCTTAGCAAAAATGACCTTCAGAGTAGAGCAAACCGCAAAAGTGGACACTACGTGAATGAATTGTGCCGCGCGTTGAATGGAAATTAAATTGAGTCTTTTAAAAAAAAAAAAAAAAAAGAATTTATTATGCTATCCTTTCCAGCAGGGCTTGAATTTTAAAGTACAGTCACAAAGTAGTAATCAATAGTGTTTCAACAGAGATTCAAGCATGGGCAAACTCATCTACTTTTGTCCTCATGAGGGCCAAACACTGCCAATTTCATTTGCACGAAGGCGATGTTTTTCTGCAGTTTAGCCGACGTCCTTGAGAGTACCTAGGCACGTAAATTCAATAAGTTTTTCAAGGTTGTTTTTTTAAAAAAGGTGAGCAGCAGACATGTTCGTAAGAGTAAAGTGTTTCTACAAGAATGTCGCTAACATGGATGGAGCAATCGTTTAGATGGTGTAAGTAACGGCTCATTCACAGGGACGCTCTACATAAAAAGATATATACTGTATATATATTTTTTTAAAACTCGTTGATGTGAAGGTTTTTTTTTTGAAGAGAAATCATTTTTTTGACATTTAAGACGGAACGAGTCTCTAACAGGAAGTCGTCTGTCATGAGAAAGTCTTCAGGATTTCTTGATAACATGACAAGCTGATTTTATTGTCGAATTATCTTCAAGAGAAAGTGAGGGAATGACTCTTTCTAGCTGCTGTAATGTAAGAGATAACAGAAATTTGTCTCAAGGACGTTCCACGGCATTAAATGTAACTATGAATGGATAAAAAAATTAAATCACGTGTCGTACTGTAATAACTAAAATAATGTTCGCATTTGCAAATTGCTGTGGAATGAGAAACACTTCGAAACACGCTGCTGCATTATTTTTTTTTAACCAAGGGATTAAGTTGAGAGAAAAAAAAATGGAGTATTTCTTTAAGAGACACATCTGGTGTCCAGCTCCTCAAGGACCTGGTTGAGACCAGGTATGAGGCTGTCTATAGTCTACAAAGTTCAGAAGGATTCGTTGAAACACATTCGCAGGCAGACGCAAAACATTCCAAACAGTTTTGTTGAGTTCTTAGGTGAGAAAGATTGAACACTCTTAAAAATAAAGATTCTTCAATGGTTCTTTACAGCACCATGGGTTCTGCAAAGAACCTTCTTCTTCTTCTTCTTCTTGTCAAGAACCATTTTTCATTCCATAGGGCTCTTTAGTTGAGCTGTATGGTTCTTTGGAGATTAAAAGAAGTTCTTTGTGTTTCATTATAGGTTCTTCAGAGCAACGTATGGGTTCTTAAGGGTTTTATCCCTTAACTAGTTAAAGTGAACCCTATAAGGTCTGGGACTGTGGGACTGGAAAAGGTTCTCCTGGTATCTTAAGAACCTTACTTTGGTTCCTTAAAAAGCACTAACTAAGAGTTTTTTTATTTAAAAAAAAACAAAAAAAAAACTTATGATAGCATGGTTCCTTGTGGCACTGCTGTGAAGAGCCATTTCTGGGTTCTTTTGTGTACCAGCAAATAGACGGTTCTCTAAAGAACTTGAGAGTAAAGGGTTCAACTTTGTGCAACTTAAAAGGGTCCTCCAGTGGCATCAAGGTGAAAACCACTTTTTGATTCTAATTGGAACCTTTATTTTTAAAAGTGTATATTATTATTATAATATACTCCAGGGTCCGGGGTTCGAGTCCCGCTGGGGCCATGCGTGTGCGGAGTTTGTGCTGCGGGGGTTTCCTCCGGGTACTCCGGTTTCCTCCCCCAGTCCAAAGACATGCCTGGTAGGCTGATTGGCGTGTCTAAAGTGTCCGTAGTGTATGAATGGGTGTGTGAGTGTGTATGTGAGTGTGCCTGTGATGGATTGGCACCCTGTCCAGGGTGTACCCCGCCTTGTGCCCCATGCTCCCTGGGATAGACTCCAGGTTCCCCGTGACCCTGAAAAGGAGTAAGCAGGAGAAGATGGATGGATGGATTATTATTATTATTATTATTATTATTATTATTAGTATTATTATATAGAATTAATGTCCCAATGCTACAGACAGGTGACAAATGAAAGGAAAAACTAACATAAAGTTCCTAACAATTGTGTTGAGCCAAAACAAATGACTAGAACATGTCTCTGGAACTGTAGTAGTGGGATAAAGACTAGGCAATGTTTTTCAAATCTTGAAGTGTCCAGTTTTGGCATTCTGAAATGCTTTTCTGCTCACCATGGGTGTAAAGAGTGATCATTTGACTTACCATAACCTTCCTGGTATTAACAAGGAATTTTATTTATTTATTTATTTATTTTGCATACGGAACTTGTGCTCTGGAGATACAGTTGTGTGTAACCACGCCACGGGTGAAGTCACCGCAATTAAACTGTTTTCTGTTCAAATTTTGATGTTTGATGTGGACATAAACTGAAGTTCTTGACCTGTGTCTGCATGATTTCATTCACTGCACTTCTGCCACATTACATGAATTTCTCGAAATTTTGACTCATCTCAAGGTTGCTATGTTCTTGTTCTCTAAGAAGGTACTTTGTCTCATTGTGCAAATGATCTGCCAGTAGCTTGACAGATAAGCTTGACAATTTTATATTCATTTCTCATCATCTCTTAGCGAGAAATGTTCTTATAATCAAGATAAATTTCACATGCTAAAATACCATTTTTAATTAATAGTTTTTATCAGTAGTATCATTGCAACTTTATGCAGCACGGTACAGCTTAGGGCAACTTAAGACACGTCAAATTGTTCTTGTAACAGTTTTTCGTCATCAGGAATGCACACTTACAAGCAAAATTTGCAAGGAGGTTCTAAACACACATAGCAGCCTGGGTGTTAATCGCTTGTGCTCGAGACTGCTCACTGCCGTCGGCAGATACAAAGCTTCATCGGTAAACTAGAGTTGAATCAATAGAGCTGATTTGTAGAAATGGATCGTGTACATTTAATAAGTTTTTAATGCCCTGTTAGAATATATCATTATTACTATTACTATTTAATTTCTCAGGAGCTTCAGCAATAATCACAGCCAACATTTCAGACGTTGCTTCCAGTTTGTTATTCCCGTATCAATATATCAGTGTCATAAAGGTAATATTGATATATCACAGAAACTCCTGACCCGTCACTAAATGTGTTATTTAGCTACAGAGAAATCCCTGTGAATTTTTTGTAGTATCTTTATGCTGTATATCTTTCGATATACTGTAGTAGTACAAAGCTTATCATAATCACCATCTACAGTATAAACACTAATAATCTTTATGATGTTCACCGCTCATTATATTTGACTGCAATGTGATTTTGTTCTTTTGCATCTAAAGCAATGTAAAGCTTTGATTAAACTGAGGATTTAAATAAAAAATAAGAAGAAAGAAAGAAAGACCAAAACGCTTGACGAAAAACAAAAATTAAGCATTTTAGCGGATAATCAAGTACGTTTTCTGAAGTAAAAGAATCTCCACTTTGATCCATCTTTCCAGATTTGGTGGAGTGAACTCACATCGCATGGCTAGCTCGCGAGACACATCCAATTCAGAAAACACGCACCGAGGGAGCGGGCGTAAACCGAACGCTTTTACTGCATTATAAAATCAATAGAGGCTTATCAATAACGAGGGCATGAATCACTCCGAGAAGGAGGACAGAAACGGGGAAAAATGAGAGCGAGGGATGTGAAGAGAGGGGAGGAGGACTGAAATCAATTTTCACACATTAGAACGATTAGCTTATTGAGAGGAGGGTGACGTATTGAAGGCTGCATCTTCGGAATAAAGGCCTTCCGCCATTTGAGAAGGACCGAATACGTCCAGTTCTTCTGGTGAGGCTGATGGAATGGACGTATCTTGATGTATTTTGTCATTAATAAGTCGGGGATTTGGGGGATTTAAAGCCAAATTAAAGCCTTTAAACTAAGTGAGTATTTCCTCAGTAGTATAAATCATTTTCAGCGAGAGGATCAGATAAGGCCATGCATCAGGCACTAAAATGGTTTTACTTCCAGTTTTCAAAAACTTTCATACAATACGTCTACAACATGTAAAAACAAATGATTATATCTATAATTTATAGATACGGATATCTGAATACTTGTGTACGTATGACATCCAATATACAGTATAGACATACTGTATAATAAAACATCTTCTCATCTTTTGGTAGAACATCAAAAGGTGTTGTTTTAATCTCTTTATGCTGAATGATAGATCACTGGAAAGCTTCTTTACTTAAACATTATATTAAATCCATTTCCTTAGCTGACCAAGATTCACGCTGAAATATTCATTTCACACAAAACTCTGTAATATCACCTCTACTGCTGGATTAGAATGTGTAGTACAGGGGCATAATATGTAGGCAGTGTTTTAGGACAGATATTTTTGTTTTCCCATTCAGTATGGACTGTAAGGCCATTAACATCTTAACGAAATTAACATCTTTCGTAAGGTTCCTCAGTTTGGACAAATTCGAAGGCAGCTTAGCATAACAGTGTGCAATAATTGATATGGTGATGTCTTATAAGAGGAGATCTATTTATCTAGCATTTAAGGAAGGAGTGTCCAGTGTCGTCGCTGGAAGACTTTCAAGTTTTCCAACATGGGAAGTCTTCAGGACAGAGGAGTTTGCGTGAAAAGCTTTGTTTTGGTTTTTAGTTTGAGATTTTGCTTTTTACGTTACATTTGTGCGATGTCTTTACAACCACCGTGAGCAGAAAAACGTCTCAGGAAAACAAAAACAGAGGCTGGTGAGGGTCCGACGGTTTATAGCTGCTGTAACATTTTGTGATAACAGGAAGTCACTTGTTTTGTCGACGTTGTAAAACGTAAATTTTAAATATTAATGAAGAAAGACGTTTTTATGTATTCGTTTATATTTAGTTCTTTGGTCATGCTGTTAGTATTAGTGTTTGGGGTTAGTTAGTGTTTAGCTGGTCAGTGTTTTATACAAATGAAATTCCTAGTTGTGTTTTTTAATCTAAGCTGTGACACTGGCTAACAAACAACAGGAAACGTACACCATGTACACGGAGCGCTGATCTTTAATATATATTCAAGGTGACTACGACGGTAGAAAATAATAATATTTATAGTACAAAAATCATTTTTCTGTGTAAAACTGCATGACGTGGCTGACATCGAGACCACAATATAAACTCTCTTCATTTAAAGAAAAGCCCTTTTTATTGTTATTTAGCCTTCTGTGTGTGTGTGTGTGTGTGTGTGTGTGCGTGCGTGTATTACCCACATTCATGTTAAATACTCCGATGAGAACTGATGCAGCTTTTAATCACCTCTTTACTGAGTCTGGCAGTCCTTTGCTAATCTACCAGAGTAGGTTTTCACTGTGCCAAAATGTCAATATGCACTCTCTTTGTTTTTTGTTGGGTTTTTTTTGGACTCTCTAGCGTTCGCGGGATTTTATGTGTTTTGAATTTTCCACGTCCCCCGGGCCTCGTACGGCTTCTCCAGCGCTTTCCCGAACGTCTCTTTAACCGAGTCGAAAAGCGAGTTCAGAGCTGGAACAACCCACAGCATAACAGAGAGTGTTTCATCGTGGTGATCGTCGCCAATCCTTCAACATCGTCGAACAAAGAACAAAATGGGGGAATTCATATGCATCAGAACATATGCTGTAATACCAAATTAGTTGGCCAAGAGTATGTGGTATTAACTCTATAGTATTATATTATACGTAGTATTAAGTTGAATTCTACTAAGAGTTCGTTCTAAAGGGATTCTGTCTCACGTCAGAACTGAAGAACCGTTTAAGCTGCTCACTGGAACATTCCAGCACATGCTAGTATTTATGGTGCACCATGATGGAAATTTTATATTATGCTACACGTTATGAGTACTAGATCGGTTTGACAATAAGCACGATCACTGCACTTTTGTTGCGGTGTAAACTTTTGATGCATTCAACACACTTCTCAGATGGCGCGCACACACACACACACACACACACACACACACAAGGCTAATTACAATGCAGACGAATACAAAGCTTAACCACGGCTTGATAACGGATGGAGCTGTAAGAATAAATTAACACATTTGGACAGGTAACAATTTCGGCTTAAGCGTCCGGTGCGGGTGTGAAGTATCGATTGCGGTGACTGGACACAAATTCACCTCTTCAATTAAGTAGATGCTATATCCCCCTTACCCCCCCCCCCCCTTCCGTTCTGTAAGCACAAACTCAATAGAAGCAGAAGGAAGGTTGAGGGATGAAGGAAGGAAGAAGACATACTGTACTCAGCACTGCATTCTTAAACACCCTTTCCTGATTTCTGCTGAGACGTACAGCGAGTTCATAGCCGTCATCAGGTCCTGCAGAGCCGCCAGGAAAAGCATTAAAGCGTCTTCATTAGCAAATAATTTACAAGCGACAAGAACTGAGTGAGAGTGTGAGCGAAAGGCATTAGCTGTGTAAGGAAATAAACACTCAAGATAATGTTATAGCAAAATAACAGTGTAAATAGCAGTGTGATCGAGTGACTGCAGGCCCTGGGTGTGTTTTATTCTTTTTATACCACTGCAAAATGAAACCATTATTAATTTCTATTTTTTAGAAGAAGAATGAAATGTTGTACTTTTTTTTTTATCCATTTATTGTTATGAAACATCAAGAAGACCGTGTAACCCCAATATATTTTTGTGTTTTCAGCTTAAAAACAATAACTTTCTAACTTCCTTTTACTTCATTCTGATAAGACAGAAGTACTTGTATTAGGCCCACGTGTAGCTAGAAGTAATCTTTCTGATCACATGGTTACTCTGGATGGACTTTCTGTTTCATCATGTGCAGCAGTAAAAGACCTTGGAGTGATTATTGACTCCAGTCTATCATTTGATGCTCATGTAGATAATATTACTAGGATAGCTTTCTTTCATCTCAGAAATATTTCTAAGATAAGAAATATATTGTTACTACATGATGCAGAAATATTAGTTCATGCTTTCGTCACCTCTAGATTAGATTACTGTAATGCCTTACTGTCTGGATGTTCCAGTAGGAGCATAAACAAACTCCAGTTAGTCCAGAATGCAGCTGCTAGAGTCCTAACTAGAACCAGAAGATACGACCATATCACCCCGATCTTATCCACACTGCATTGGCTCCCAGTGAAATCTCGCACGATTATAAAATACTATTATTTACTTATAAAGCACTAAATGGTCTCGCACCACAATATCTAAGCGACTTTTTGGTTTTCTATGATCCGCCACGCCTACTTAGATCAAAAGATGTAGTCTATCTGACGGTACCTCGAATAGTGAAGGCTACAGCAGGGGGAAGAGCTTTCTCTTATAGAGCCCCACAGTTATGGAACAGTCTTCCTATTAGTGTTCGGGACTCAGACACAGTCTCAGTGTTTAAGTCTAGGCTGAAAACGTATTTGTTTACTCAAGCCTACCCTGACTAGACTTTCTGTTACGCTAAGCACAGTCCTAATAATCTTTTCTCTCCCTCTTCCTCCACACACAATTTTATGGAGATACTAGAGATCCTGATCCTTTCTGCTCTCCGGACCGGCCTGATCCGTTTCAGACGTCCTACCTCTGGATGGAGCTCTCATCTACTCCAATTCCAGACTGCTGGGACTACGCCTGCTTCTAAGGCCAAACAGACTTCATATGAATCCATAATGAACTTTTTCACACTATCTGTTGTTACCCAGATGAGGACGGGTTCCCTTCTGAGTCTGGTTCCTCTCAAGGTTTCTTCCTCTTAACATCTTAGGGAGTTTTTCCTCGCCACCGGCTCGCTCAATAGAGATAAATTCACACTTTTAATATCTGTGTCCTGTGCTTATATGTTTCTGTAAAGCTGCTTCGAGACAATGTGTATTGTAAAAAGCGCTATACAAATAAAATTGAATTGAATTGAATTGAATTAATAATTTGGAATAAATAATAGAACAATTATAATATTAATAAGCCTTTTTTTTAACGTTGGAATTCTTACACTTTTATGTAACCTTTCCGTGATTTAAAATGTTGAGACACGTGACCTTTCGACCCTTACTAAAGGGTCACTTTTAAAGAATATTTTATTGTGAAATGTTTCACACATTTTCAGAGTAAATAACATGAACTCATTACTCATGACAGCAATTTGCCAACGATTCCACTTTTCTTCATACTTATACTGTAATGTTTGTTTGTTTGTTTGTTTTTTTGATCTAACATTCTGGAACGTTCACGAACAAGTTCCTGTTTTCACTTACGTTTCATCCGCAATAAAAAGCCGTTCCCATCACCAGTCTGTCTTTATGAAATGAATAAGACGCTGTCCTGAAGGTGTCCGAAAACTTAAATCCACACTTTACCTCAGATTGTTACAAAGCCCTAACACTGGAGACTCCTTCCGTAAATGTCGCCTAAACATCTCCGTCACCAAATCGACACATAGCCCTGTGAATGAGATGTTGCTATAGAAACAATAACACATTAGACCGAGTGCATTAACACAAGCCAGCCATGAATCAACACCTTCTGACCAACCAGAATCCAGAATTCAGTATCACTCTGGTACAAAATTTGGGTTTAAGGTTTGCAGTGAAAAACGTACATTGTTTCTACTTGCAAATTTTTTTTTTATTCATTTTTATTTATATATTTTTGCATCCCAAATACTGGATAAATAGAGTAATTTAAGGATTTTTAAAAAATGTAGACTTGTTAATTCTCTCCTCGTTATATTTATTGATATGAAAGCCAAAAACTGATCATAGGGCGTCTAATATACTTTTTTTTTTTAAATATCCACCAATGAAATATATGAAAAAAAATTTTTTACATTTTTTTTCTTTTTTTTACTTAAAATATACTTTTAAAAACCCAACATTTTTTCAGCTTTTTCTTTTTTTCTTTACTATTTCACAAATCATCGAACCCTTTTGTAAACATCAAATATTTTCTTAATGCTATTATTGACTAGAAAATGGATATAGATTGTATACATGTTTTTTTTTTTTAAGGTCCAGTAAAATAAATATGTAGCAAATCTGTATGTTTTGTAGCTTTTACACTCTGCCATAATAACCATTTTAATCCACTCAATCCAACACTTGAATATAATACTGGACTCTGAAACTATGCACTTGATATTTTGACTCTCTCCACTCTCTCCATGCACGTAAGGATTTCCCTGCATCTTGTACAGTGTAATGAAAACTTGACGCTTGAAATAAAGGACTGATGTCGACACTGCGATGCCCTCTGGAGTTTTCGGAGGCTCTGAGCACTGTGGAGTGTGTACAGTACAGAGACACTGTGTACACTAACACTGCAGTTCTAAACAAAAAAAAGACCTGAACGACAAACAAAGGTCCACTGAGGTCACTTTCTGGTTTAGAATTTAGGAACAAATTATTTCTTTTCCTGTGTGTGTGTGTGTGTGTGTGTGTGTGTGTGTGTGTGTGTCTGTGTGTGTGTGTGCATGCTCCATTCATCTGCCTGGCAACTTCACTGACGAGTTACTAATTTTAGGTCCGGTCTCACTAAGAACTATGTAAATGCGATCAGTTTCATTCAACCGAAATGAAAATTCTTACATACTGTGAGAACAATCAAACTATTCAGAGCTCACATATAAGGACATCAAATTATTATTATTATTATTATTATTATTATTATTATTATTATTATTACTACCACTACTACTACTATACATGCAATTAATTGTAACTACAATTGTAAATGTAATCATATAGTATTTATATATATATATATATATATATATATATATATATATATATATATATATATATATATGGTTTTGAGTGTAACATGATTGATGGTATTCTTCAGAAAACACATAAAACGCCTTAGTTTTTTTTAAAAGCAATTCCACCAATCAGCCATAACATTAAAACCACCTGCCTAATAATTGTGTAGGTTCCCCTCCCCTTGTGCCACCAGAACAGCTCTGAACACGGCGAGGCATGGACTCCACAAGACCTCGGAAGGTGTGCTGTGGTTTCTGGCATGAAGATGTTATGAGGTGGGGCCTCCGTGGATCGGACTTGTTTATCCAGAACGTCCCGCAGATGCTCGATCCGATTGAGATCTGGGGAATTTGGACGCCGAGTCAACACCCTGAACCCTTTGTCCTGTTCCTGAAACCGTTCCTGAAATATTTTTGCAGTGTGACAGGGCGCATTATCCTGCTGAAAAAGGCCACTGCTATTAGGGAACACCGTTGCCATGAAGGGGTGTACTTGGTCTTCTGCAATGTTTAGGTAGATGATATGTGTCAAAGTAACAGCCACATGAATGCCAGCACCCAAAGTTTCCCAGCAGAACATTGCTCGGAGCATCACACTGCCTCCACCAGCTTGCCTTCTTCCCATAGTGCATCTTGGTGCCATCTCTTCCCCAGGTAAGTGACACACACACACCGCATGATGTAAAAGAAACCGTGATTCATCAGACCGGGCCACCTTCTTCCACTGCTCTAAGGTCCAGTTCTGATGTAGTAGCTTTCAGCTGTGGACAGGGGGTCAGCATGGGCGCTCTGACCGGTCTGCAGCTACGCAGCCCCGTACTCAGCAAGCTGTGATGCACTGTGTGTTCTGACACCTTTCTATCACAGCCAGCATTTACTTTTACTTTTTCAGCAGTTTGTCCTACAGTAGCTCTTCTGTGGCACCGGACCAGGCATCAGTGATCCTTGGGTGCCCATGAGACTGTCACAGGTTCACTGGTTGTCCTTCCTTGGACCACTTTTGGTAGGTACTAACCACTGCATACCGGGAACACCCCACAAGACCTGCTGTTTTGGAGCTGACCCAGTCTTCAAGTTATCAAAATTTGTCGAGGTTGCTCAGATCCTTACGCTTGCCCATTTTTCCTGCTTCCAACACACACACACACACACACACACACATACATATATATATATATAAATATATATATATATATATATATATATATATATATATATATATATATATATATATATATATATATATATATGGGTAATGATATGGGAAATCCAGGTAAACAAGTTTACTCTGAGTGTGTGTGTGTGTGTGTGTGTGTGTGTGTGTGTGTGTGCAGTGTGGGTTGTGCTAATAGAAGCAGATTTGTGTGAACACACTGTTCGTGAGCTGACAGGTGCAGGACTAGGCGTAAAAAGATCAGCGTGGAAATAAACGAAACGTTTTGAGTGATTGGGGACGGCGCATAAAAAAACAGCAGGCGACGAGCAGATATAGATTACACAACTAAACAGCTGCAGACATAAACACATAAAACACGGGCTCTAGGAGGGAAATGTTGTTGATATCTAATAGCTAAAGCTAAACCGTAATCCAGTAAACATATATATATATATATATTGTTTAGTAAATCTGAACGAAATAAACATCTTGTCTTTAGGAGTCAGTTTCCATCAGCATTATTTATAGTAATCATCTTCTACATGACGATTTTATATGTTGGGGAGTGAGTTAAAAACAAATGTTGGGAATGCTTCTCCTGGGACGTCCTGTTTTAAGGAGATTCGACCCCCAAACAGGATATTTTGGACACTCGGGTTTCTAGGGCTCTTCAAGCGTAAACTATATCCTCCCACAAGACGTCTACAGAGCTCGGAGTCGGCTGATTATAATGTAAGTGAATCTCCTAACATAATCCACAGGCGGCTTTACACCTCCTTATCCTGTCCCTCTTTCTGAGCACACACTGTCTACATTCGTTATAGCAGATATATTAACTGCTCGCACCTCCTGCAGCTTTTAGAAGCTCTTTGCTGGAAACAACTGATTCGACTTGTTTTTCTAGAAACTTTGGGTACTATGCTTAACTGAGGTTAAAATAAATAAATAAATAAATAAATAATTTGAAGGCCCTGCAAGTGATGATCTCCATTAGCAAGCTGGCCTTTTTTGGAGCTACAACGTCTCTAATGCTTCACATGTTGGGTTTCACACATTTATGTAGTGCACAAATGATTCTTACACACGATTCATTTATTTTCACAAGTGATTCTTACACGATTCTTTGTTCATGTGATTTTTACTCAATTAATTCATTTACTTAGCTACATAATGATTGTATTGCACATGTCAGCCTTACACACATTTACCTTCACATGTATTTCTCAGACATGATTCATTTGTTTTCACATGATTCTTACACATGATTCATTTTTTCTTTATTTTTTACCTTTGATCCCTATATATGATTCATTGACCTTCACGTGTATTTTTAAGTCATGATTCATTTGTTTTCATATTTGAGTCTTATATGTGATTCATTTTTCATGTTTGATTCTTTTTTCACATGTGATTCATTTATTTTCACATAGGATTCTTATATGTGATTCATTTGTTTTCACATGTGATTCTTACATGATTCATTTATTTTCATGTGATTCTTACACATGATTTATTTTTCGCATGTGATTCTTAGACATGACACACATTTTCCATGTGATTCCTACATGATTATTTTTCACATGTAATTCTTATGTAATTCATTTATTTTCACATGTAATTCTTACGTGATTCATTCATTTTCACATGTGGTTCTTACATGTGATTAATTTGTTTTCACGTGTGACTATTACATGATTCGTTTTTTCATGTGATTTTTACACAGGATTCTTTTTTTGTTTGATTCTTGCCCGATTCTTTTTATTCTTTACATTTGATTCTCAGACATGATTCTTTTATTTTCGATGTGATTCCTACATGATTCTTTTACCTTCACATGTATTTCTTAAACATGATTCATTTGTTTTCACATTTGATTCTTACAGGCGATTCATTTGTTTTCACATATGATTACTACACATGATTCATTTATTTTCACATTTGATTCTTACATGTGATTCATTTGTTTTCACATATGATTACTACACACCATTCACTTACCTTCACATGTACTTCTTACATGATTCATCTGTTTTCACACATGATTCATACACTTGATTCATTAATTTTTTTACATTTGACATTGAGCTGTGTGTGTGTGTGAATTAGGTTTCAGTGTAACGGCGCTCTCCGGCCTTCACTTTCAAGATAGAGTTCCCTGATAAAATGGACATCAGTGACACACTGACACACACACACACCGCTCTCTTCCCCTGGTTCTGCTCATTTGACACGCCTTCCTGTAGAGCGTGATTAATCCATTCATGTATTCACGTATCAACTCTTATTTAGTCCTGAGGTCATTTAGCCTGATTTTTAAGGTACTATATGATAATTGAAGTAGTTATACAGTTTGGTCCAAAAGTCTGTGTCTTAACGGGTTTCAATGCTTGAGATGGTGTGTGAACAGGTCTCGGTGGTGACACTGGCAGGAAGTGTAACTGAACCCGGTGTGTTAATCACCGTCTCTGTCTCCAGTTTAATCGGCCGTGACAGCTCGGGCGTCAAAGAATTTACCCTCTTCATTACGGGCCTAAAGAGGTCGTCAAAATGAGCGTCACACTGTCCGCAGTTGCAGAGGTCGCGTTCAACGAGGTAATATAATAACTGCACTGACTCTGTGGACCAGAAGGCCAAGCGAGAGGCCGGAATTCGCCAAAAAGACGTCTGATCTGCACAGGATTAGATATGGAGCTGCAAGTGATGACAGCAACAAATAATATTCACTGTCCACGTTATTACGAACACCTGTACACCTGCACATTCATGCAGTTATCTAATCAGCCAATCATGTGGCAGCAGTGCAATGCATAACATCATGCAGATACAGGTCTAGAGCTTCAGTTAATGTTCACATCAAACATCAGAATGGGGGAAAAAGTGTGATTTCTGTGACTTTAACCATGGCATGGTTGTTGAGTATTTCAGAAACTGCTGATCTCCTGGGATTTTTCATACACACAACAGTCCTCTAGAGTTTACACCAAATGGTGCTGAAAACAAAAAACATCCCTTGAGCAGACGGTCTGCAGGCTGAAACACCTTGTTGATGAGGGAGCCCAGATAGCATCCGGATGTGGGCCACTTCATGCAGTGATGGCCTTCTTTTGGCCCGGACAAAATGGGTATGAGCCTGAAGTGGCTCACATGTAAAATAGCAAATATGGACCAAACCGCAAGTGGGCCTTTTTAGGCAAAGATGCGGTGCTCATGGCAATGTGTAATCTGGATGTGACTCTAGAGTGACCCATTTGGTAAATAGTGAATATGGCCCAAATATCACAAAATAAATGTGGTCCACCTTTGGCAAAAATGTGGCATTGTTATGGCTTGCTTGTGGTCCAAATCTGGCAAACAAGAGCGGACCGCCCAAGTGCCATGTTCACATCAAACACGTGATACGTGGGCCGGATGAGTGTCAGGTGTGGGCCGGATCTGGGCCACAGCAATTTTGCTATCTGGGAGATCAGAGGAGAATGACCAGACTGGTCTG